>NW_028318157.1:18375263-18531710 GCF_062004578.1 Staurois parvus
ACAATTCTCTGGCACTCAGTAACAATTCTGTCTGTCCCTGAGTATGAATTCTGTGGCCCTGAGTAACAATTCTGTGTCTGTGCGAGTAACAATTCTGTGTCTGTGCAAGTAACAATTTTGTGTCTGTGCGAGTAACAATTCTCTGGCACTCAGTAACAATTCTGTCTGTCCCTGAGTAACAATTCTCTGGCACTCAGTAACAATTCTGTCTGTCCCTGAGTAACAATTCTCTGGCACTCAGTAACAATTCTGTCTGTCCCTGAGTAACAATTCTCTGGCACTCAGTAACAATTCTGTCTGTCCCTGAGTAACAATTCTCTGGCACTCAGTAACAATTCTGTCTGTCCCTGAGTAACAATTCTCTGGCACTCAGTAACAATTCTGTCTGTCCCTGAGTAACAATTCTCTGGCACTCAGTAACAATTCTGTCTGTCCCTGAGTAACAATTCTCTGGCACTCAGTAACAATTCTGTCTGTCCCTGAGTAACAATTCTGTCTGTCCCTGAGAATGAATTCTGTGGCCCTAAGAATTCTCTGGCACTCAGTAACAATTCTGTCTGTCCCTGAGTAACAATTCTCTGGCACTCAGTAACAATTCTGTCTGTCCCTGAGTAAAAATTCTGTGGCCCTAATAACGTTTCTGTGGCCCTAAGTAACAATTCTCTGGCACTGAGTAACAATTCTGTCTGTCCCTGAGTATGAATTCTGTGGCCCTAACTAGCGTTTCTTTGTCCCTAAATAACGATTCTGTGGCCCTCATTAACAAGTCTGTGTCCCTGAGTAATGGTTCTCTGTCCCTAAGTAACTTCTCTCTGTCCCCAATTCTCGTTTCTGTGGCCCTAACTCTGTCCCTGTCCCTAGTACAGAGCGGTCTGCCTCTGTTCAATGACTGCAGGCAAATGAAGATTTCCAAAATGGCCGCTATATATACCTCGACCATTACACAGTGCTGGCTGGCTGGCTGCTGATTGGCTGATGCGATCACATGTCGTTGAGGAATGCATTATGGGGCAGCGCGCCTTGTCTGCGCGCCTTCCCCGACATCCCCGCTCCGTCGCCGCACATGTCAGCCGCCATTTTCGGAAAAATTTCGATTCGCGCGTCCGAATTAGGCTGTTTTTCGGATTCGGCACGAATCGAAATTTTTCCGATATTCGACTCGAATTCCACTTCGGATACTTCGATTCGCTCATCTCTAGCTGTGAACTTTGAGGATGACTTATTGCACAGTAAAAACTAGAGAAGCTTGTCTTAGCTAGTTGTGAAGTTCCTTTATTGCTTGTAAAGTATATGTAAATACTTTAATTTTCATAGTCTGTGCATGGATTCACTTTAAAGTAGAACTAAAGGCAAAACATTTTTTTAAGGGAGGGTTATAACCCCTGTCAGGTTTTTTGTCCCCTCTTTGTCCCATTGAGGATATCTCCCTTAACTCTATGTCCTATAGCTAAAACAAGAAGCAAGAGGAAATCCCTCCAAAGTGAGGGAACTTCTGGTTGTCACGTGGGTCACCAGAACTAGTGCTCCCATTGGAAGATTTCCCCACCAACACTGTTCTGGGGACAACCCAAAATTTGGGGTTTTATTTTTACTTTCACTTTTGATGATAACAGTAAACAGGACAAATAGAGAGGGGAATCTCCCTAATAGGGGCACAGACAACAATAAAAACCTGACAGGTGTTCTAATCCCTCTACTCTTCTGTTAAACTAAGCATCCAACTCACTGTGGTTGATTTACTAAAAAGTAGAACATGTTCACACTGCAAAGTAAACTTTCACTTTGGGCAGGATTTTTCACTTTAGGAAATGTAGTGAAAATTCTCTTTGCATAGAATACCCATTCACATATAAAGACATATAAAAGAAAAACAGGATTTTTGCTTTCGCATGATTGGATGATTAAAGTCAGAAGAGCTTCACCACATTAACTAAGCTGAGTGAAAATTCCCTTTCAAAATGAAAATTCACTTTATTAGTAAACAGGCTAACTTTAGTAAATCATCTCCACTTTGTGTAAGACCCAGTCAGCAATATTCATTCTGCCACTGGTTTCGTAACTGATAGGCCC
The DNA here is from genome assembly GCF_062004578.1 of Staurois parvus. Classification (NCBI taxonomy): domain Eukaryota; kingdom Metazoa; phylum Chordata; class Amphibia; order Anura; family Ranidae; genus Staurois; species Staurois parvus. Next base: position 18,377,334 of record NW_028318157.1, read on the forward strand.
ATTGCTGAATTCTCTGGTATAGACTGAACTGACTGAGGAAGTTATTTCGGCCTGGGCTTTCAACTGACCAATTAATGGTGCTGAGTACAATTTAATATAAAAGCTGCAAGAAAATATTTTATGAGATGTATATTTAGCTATCTACATGGGTCTGCATTTTACATTTGAATACACTATTTGCTAGAAAAGCACATTTTCTATATTTTAGCCTAATATGACTTCAGAAGCAGCACAGTGGTTAAAAGTTTAGCATTTCCGCCTGGCACCATTGGGGATGTCAGTTTGAATCCTGACCACAGCACTTGCATGATGTTGGCTCCTGTCTAAATTGTCCTATGCAAGACTGTAAGTTAGGGAACTTATATTGTAAGCTCTTTAAGGATCCATGTACACTGCAGCTGATAAACTCACGTTTAGGAGCTTTTCTGCGTTTTTTCAGCAGCCCCTGAACTCTCCCTAATGTTTTCCTATGTGTCCATGTACACTATGTCGTTTACAGAAAGTTGAGTTTATATTTTTTTTTTTTAACGCATCAAACTTGCGTTCAGGTGTAGATTTTATCAGTGTTTCAAATGCCAAACGCATGTAAACGCGTTTAAACGCGGCTAACCGCATTTATAAGCGTTTGCGTTTGGAGAATTTTTTTAACTCTTCCATTTCCAGATGCTGTCCAGAGCCTTTTTTCATCATAAAAAATGCATGCAAAGCGTTTTCCCGGTACTCAAATGGACCTGATACACCATACTTTGAGGTTTCGCATGAAAGAAAATATGCTAGACACTGCTGCAATAATTTCTGCACAAAAATGAGCTGGAACACATCCAAACAACACCAAAAAAAAGACAGCTAATCTCAACACATACTGCTATCTCTGCTTCTGCTTTCTCTATTTCTCTCAAAATGTCTGAAATAGTTAGTTTTTTCTGTTTTTCAGTGCATTCTGGGCATTTTGGATGGTCTCCAGAAGTTATCTTTCCATCGTTCAGAAGTGCCCTGTGTACATAGAGCCTAAGGGTGAGGATTAGGGACGCACCACACAGGAGCAGTAGGGAAACCGTATGTGATTTGGACAGGAATTGCATTCCTGTTTAAAACGCATTCTTTGAGGTGCAATTTGTGTCCATTAACACAAATTGCTCTGCAAAGTATTGGTAATCAGTATTGGTAAAAAAAAAGGTATTGGTGCATCCCTAATGGGGATTGATGTGAATGTATAATATATATGTAAAGTACTGCATACATTGACGGTGCTATATGAGTACCTGTAATAAATAAAATAACTGCAGCCCAAGGGATATTGTGGACAGCTCTGGCTATTTCATACTATGCAATATAATCTACAGTAAAAGCAGACACACCAAAGTTTTAACAAAATTCAGAAATATTATATGCTAGAATTTCCTTATGAACTGCAGCGCAGCACCTTTTGGAGCTTACATTCTTAGAAACGTGCATGCACTGTTTTTTCATGGCTGTGTTTTCTCTCATATACTCATATACTCATATATATAAAAAAATTAATGGAACACTTTAATCAGAGTATAGCATCAAGGTAATTAAACTCCTGGAATATTGATCTGGTCTGAGGGGGTTGTTAATCAGTTTTAGCTGCTTTGGTGTTAATGAATTTAACAACAGGTGCACTAGATGGGCAACAATGAGATAACCTCAAAAACAGGAACGGTTTTACAGGTGGAGGCCACTGACATTTTTTTCCCTACGCATCTTTTCTGACTGTTTTTCACTAATTTTGTATTTGGCTAGGGTCAGTGTCACTACTGGTAGCATGAGGCGATACCTGGACCCTACGGAGGTTGCACAAAAAGTCCAACTCCTCCAAAATTGCATATCAATATATGCCGTTGCCAGAAGGTTTGCTGTGTCTACCATCACAGTCTCAAGAGCATAGAGGAGATTCTATGAGACAGGCAGTTACTTTAGGAGAGCTGGACAGGGCCGTAAAAGGTCCTTAACCCATTAGCAGGACTGGTATCTGCTCCTTTGTGCAAAGAAGAATAGGATGAGCAGTGCCAGAGCCCCACAAAATGACCTCCAGCAGGCCACTGGTGTGAATGTCTCTGACCAAACAAACAGACTTCATGAGGGTGGCCTGAGGGCCTGACATCCTCTGGTGGGCCCTGTGCTCACTGTCTGGCATGATAGAGCTTGATTGGCATTTGCCATTGAACACCAGAATTGGGTGGTCCATCACTGGACTCCTGTGCTTTTCACAAATGAGAGCAGGTTCACCTTGATCACATGTGACAGACGTGAAAGGGTCTGGAGAAGCCGTGGAGAATTGTATGCTGCCTATAACATCGTACAGCATGACCGTTTTGGTGGTAAGTCAGTGATGACCTGGGGAGGCATATCCATGGAGGGACGCACAGACCTCTACAGGCTAAACAATGGCACCCTGACTGCCATTAGGTATCAGGATGAAATCCTTAGACACACTGTCAGACCCTACACTGGTGCAGTGGGTCCTGGGTTCCTCCTGGTGCAGTACAATGCCCGGCCTCATGTGGCAAGAGTATACAGGCAGTTCCTGGAGGATGATGGAATTGATGCCATTGAATGGCCCCCACACTTGCTTGACCTAAATCCAATAGAACACCTCTGGGATATCATGTTTTGGTCCACCCGATGCCGCCGGGTTGCACCTCAGACTGTCCTGGAGCTCAGTGATGCCCTGTTACAGAACTGGGAGGAAATACCCCAGGACACCATCTGTCATCTCATTAGGAGCATTACCCGACATTGTCAGGCATGCATGTAAGCATGTGGGGGCCATACAAACTACTGAGTACCATTTTGAATTGCTGCAATGAAATTTCAGCAAAATGGACTAGCCTGCTGCATCATTTTTTCACTTTGACTTTCGGGGTGTCTTTGAATTCCGTCCTCTGTAGGTTGATAATTTTCATTTCCATCAAACGATGGGGCATCCTTACGTTCCTAAAACATTACCTAGTCCACATCAGTATAGATGTTCAGCATGATATTTTTCCCTGTTAAGATCTGATGTGTTTTCAAAGTGTTCTTTTCATATTTTTTTTGAGCAGTGTATATTTTATTTGGCCAGCTAGGAAATTCCATGTGTACCAAAACATTTATGCATGTTGCTGATTAGTCTTTCCTATAGTCTATTATACTATTTTCCTATCCTATGTAGATTTTGTATGGTTCTATTGCTTGGGATTGAACAATGCTATCATCTCCCCCTAAACATTGATCCTGGGAAACCGGGGTCGGTTTATTGGATGCCATTTCCATTTTGTGGTCTCATCTACTGCCCTTTACACTTGTTGACAGACTTTGTAAGATCATTCTACCGGACCTGGTTATGCTCCCCCTTTTTGGGGATATTTATTAAGATTTAATTTTGTGAGTTAACCACGTATATGTACTATACACATTGTATTATATGTGCTTTACGCCATTGGTTTAATACTATATGTTATATGTTGTTGTTTTGTTTTTAGTAGCCATTTCCCACTTCGCCCCTTGAACCCCTGAAGAAGCTAAAACGCATCAGATTTTATGCACCCCCTCCCCCCTTCCTGATACATACATGCTTTGATTTCTAATGTGTTCAATGTGTCACCATGAAATTAAGTATTTGAAGAGGGGAGGTGACTTTCTGTGGGGATATGTAGCAAACTATGGTTCATTTTAACCTTTATTTTGGTTTTCTCTAGGGGGTTTTGTTACCCCAACAACTTGTAATGGAATTTCATATTAAAACTTGATGATTTTAAAGAGAGAATGTATCAGCACAGATAAAATTACATTCAAATTCTTTTTTTGATAGTTTTTTCGTATTTCAGTATTCAAACTGACCTATAAAATCTAATAAAGAATAAGGAAAGTCAAAGAGTACTTGTAGGCATGCATGTAATTCACCAAAGTGTTAGGAAACAATGTATTTTCTGATTAGTCTAGAAATGATAAACTGTTCACTGCAAAGACTAATCAGCAGTTTCACCAAGAGAAAGCACAATTCTTTCTCTGTCTTTGGCTTGTATGTAAACAAGTCCTTACTTTGTTAATTAGTAATGTTAATTAGGCAGCATTTGCCATTGTCAAAAAAAAAGTGAGAGGAACAAGCATGCAGTGTCCAAAATAGTACACCATTTGTATACTGAGCTTAAATGATTGGAAAATCAGCACTTAGCAACAATGTTTGAACATTGTAAGCTAAGATACTGATGCTAATATCATTTATCTTCTCCTAGGTCTAACAGGTCCCATATACGGTGATCAAAGTAAGGAGCTGATACCAGAAAGGTCCTCATTGGAGACATAAATCAGAGATCTGGAGATACATCCTACCAGGTTCAATCAAGAGTCAGAGTCAATGCACAGAGCATGATTTAAAGCACAACTCTGATCAAAATAGTTTTTTTTACTGATTGTGTTATCTAGGGGTGAGGACTAAGCTCATACTCACATGACCCGCTGATCCTATGGAAAACTGCACTCCCCCAAGATCCAACTGTGGACTGTTCCTGTATATGCAGTGTGCATTGAGCATGCTGACATCATGAATAGTCCATTTACAAGACTGCAAGTCTGTGGGGGGGGGGGGGGGGGGGGCAGGAGCCTAAAGAACCTGTCTTGTGCCGGGAGGATTGGTGGGTCAGGTGAGTATATCTCTGGTGTCCTTTCCCCTAGAACAACATAAGCATTGTTTGCCCATGCCACAGTCTACTTGCCCCATGCATTTTTTAACTCAGCATTCCTTGTCTCCTTTCCAATGTGAATTGACTTATCCTTCTCCACTTCAATCACTAAATTTTGAGATGCTGGGGATTTCCTAAGCACTGTATGCAGCAAGACACAACTCATGCAGTGACAATGAATTGTTATAATTCAGAATTCATTACAATATTTAAAATTAGTATATTCCTAACAGGTGCAAAAATGTTTGCCACATATTGTCATATATCTACAGCACAGTCTTGCAAATGTACATTGCATTTTTTGGAAGAATCTGGAGACCTTCTTTAAATACAGTATATATATATATATATATATATATATAAATCTTTGTTTTATGACATATTTTATATATTTCTTCGTTTGCAAAATACATTTTTATGTAACTGGAGGCTTCTTAAAATGATCCTTGTCTCTGACAAAATAACATGTTTTGACTTCCAATACACTTAATCGGCATAAGTACAGGACTGAATAGCAAAATAATCTGGTTTATATTGCCTTAGAGAAATGAAAAAGATTGAAATACTGATTTTAAGGTGAAAAAGTGAAAAAGAAGGAATTTATAATATAGCTGACAACTCAAAACAGCAGGAAGTGCAAAAGTCAAATTGCATTAACTAGGTGGATTCATGAAAGTTTAAATGTCTAGGCTCTAACCCCGACACTGTATCTGACCGCAACAATCAGCTTCAAAAACATTTTTCTCTGTGGAATATCAGCTCTGGCCATGTTTTGCTCTCTGATCCTCTCTGTGGGATGAGGAAATTCCAATACCATCTTTCATTCTGTAATTGAAAATACCGGCCCACTTAAAAGTGCTTCAAATCAATAATAACAGTAAGTTTAACAAGCTGAAAAAATAGAGAACTACAACTATTTAAAATAAAAGTATAAATATGAGTCTCTCTTACTATAGAAGAATTCAAATATATATTTTTTAAAAATATTCAAATTATTATGAATTATATGTTATTCTAATATTTAGAAGCTTTTTATGGTATTGTTTGTATTAATATTTTAGAGCTAATGGTATACAGTATATGTTAAAAAGGAACTCCACACAATTTACAGACTACCCAAAGTAATCATCTGTGTGCTTTAAACTGTTTAATATACAGTAGGTACACATTCATACTTACAATTTGCTACCATATTTCTTTCTGCCTATTACTGCCACATTTTGGATTTTAAGAAATGGCCTACTCCAAATAATATATTGTGTTAAACCTGTAGGTAAATAAGAGAACCAGATCCTTCGCTAAGTGGAAGAGTGGGTTTGCTAATATAGTTGGCAGTGCCCCCACCCAGGTCAGGGCCTCTTTGAGCAGAAGGGATTCACTTCCTGGGAAATTAATAAGTAATCTAAATAAAGTAATTGAGAGCAAAATAACTACTGCAAACAACATATAACAGTAAACACAATTACAGTTTAACCGCTTCCCGACCACGGTATAGCAGATATACTGCTACAGGGCATCACGGGTGCTCAAAATCACATATATATATATATATATATATATATATATATATATATATATATACGTGATTTTTCATTTCCAGGTAGGGGGCGCACGCGCACCCCACCCGGCCACCATTCATGGCCGCGGCTGTCAATCACCGGATCTCCCACCGGCCGGGACCTGAGCCTGGGCCTGCGCCTGGTGATTGCCAAGCATCTCCGAAGGGGAGGAGAGCTGCTTGTAAACAAAACAGTTCTCCTCCCTGTCAGCTCATGCACACTGCTTTGGATGGATGTGCACAGCACAGCCATGCAAAGCAGTGTGCTTACAGTGAATACAGCACTATGTAAAACAGCACACAGTTAACCCTTTGATCGCCCCTCATGTTAGCCCCTTTCTGCCCAGTGCCATTAGTACAGTGTCACTGCTTTTTTTTAGCACTGATCACTGTATTGGTGTCACTGGGGATATTAGTGACACCAAGTCAGTTTCCCCCAGTGTCAGAATGCCCGCCACAGTCCCACAGTCCCACTATAAGTCACTGATCACCGCCATTACTAATGAAATGGGTTTTTTTAAATCCCAGTATATATACCGCTATTTGTAAAAGCTATAACTTTCAGGTAAACCAATTAATTTACATGTATTGGGATTAGTTTTAGCAAAGACATATAGCAGAATACATTTTGGACTAAATTTATGATGAAATTTTATTTTTTAAATTTTTTTACTGGACATGTTTAATAGCAAAAAGTCACAAATATTGTTTTTTCTCAAAATTGTGGGTCTTTTTTTTTCATAGCGCAAAAAATAAAAAACACAGGCGATCAAATATCACTGAAAGAAAGCTTGATTTGTGGGGAAAAAAGGACGTAAATTTAATTTTGAACATGCAATTGTCAGTTAAAGTAACACAGTGCCATAACGCAAAAAATGGCCTGGTCAGGAAGGGGGGAAAATCCTCAGGAGGGCAAATGAATATAGATGCAAAACCAGTATAGAAATAATACATCTTTTATATAGGAGCAGATTAATAATAGTACATACATCCAATGTACAAACAGATATTATCAGCAAAGGGTCCACCTGGAGTCCTGGTGGAATTTTGCACATATACTCATATATATATAGTTATTAACACAGACACCTCTGGGTGAATATTGCAGCAAACTCCAGTTGCAGGGGCCCCTGAGAATGATGCAGCAAATCTCTTTGTGTTGGAGACCTGAAGATAAAATTTGTGGTCATGGGGAGATCCTCCAACTGTTATTCAACCATCCTGGAATGAAGCTTCCTACCGGCAGGAACTGTGGTGTGGCACTGGAACTGTGGCACTGGAACTCAGAGTCAGCCTATCTACTCTGCGCCTTAGTCCTTCCCCAATAGATTCTAATCTGACATGCAACCAGACCTCAAAAGTAATGATCCTGAAGTGCCCACTGGAAGTCTAACCTGGCTCTAGCCTATGTTGGTTATCGAGCCTTAAGCTAAAACTAGCTATAGAATCCCAAACCAGAAGGGGCAGGGTCAGCTAGAATGTCAGGAGCTTCATATTAACTATATTGTAATAAACAGGTTCACCTACAAATATACCAGAAGGTGACCTCTACACATACAGCAGCACACACTTAGCTATCTGGCACTGTGCATGTGAAATAATAACAAGGACATGTCAGAGATATTCTGTCACAAAATGTAGATATACACTCAGCACCTGCACCTAAACTCTTTGATCACAGGAATGCTTGCATACTTGCACAAAAGTATCATTCTTGCATCATTCACCATTGGTGACTAGCATTCCTGTGCCTATTACCCTCTGATTTTTGTCATGTGTATGTCGACAAATTGCCAATGTCCACTGTTTTTATATCGTTAATCCCAGGTGTCTAGTGTAAATAAGCACTGGTATCTGGCATTCTTATGTCATCAAGCCCAGGTTTCTAGTATTCTTGCTTCAATTATACCCTGGTATCTAGTTTGCTTGTGCTATTAACCCTGGATAACTAGTGTTCTTGTTCATTTAACTGTAGGTAACTAGCTTTCTTTTGCCAGAGACCCTTGAGTATCTATCAACCCCCTGTTGTCTCATGTTTTTGTGCCAGTAACCTCTGATAACTGTAATTCTTATGGTCTTGTGTACATATATAATAAATAAACACTAAAAAAATGTGCTGCACTTTCCCACTCTAAACTCAATAAATACCAAAACTTCGCATAAAGTGATATAAAGTGCATGCATCCATATATATATAAAAATCCACAGAAATGTTCCAAAAAATCAATATGTTTAAAAAAATCAGCTAACTTCAAAGTGACTGGACATAAAAAAAAGTAACAAACACTTCATGCATGCACACCAATAAAGTGCTACTCTATATATAATTCTCCATAAGTGCAACTCTATAAAATTTTCCATAAAATAATCAGTCTTCTGCAAATCGCGGTGTTCAATCTGTTACACAAAATCTTCTATTGCCACGTCCAAAAAATCTTACAACCTCATGCTGACCTCCACCTTAGTGCACTTCAGGGGCAAGGGGTGTTGTCCCCTTAAACTAATAAGCAGGTCAAATCAAGCTTGTGTGCCTCTGTCCTTTCCTGATTTCTGTTCCATGCTCCTGCAACAATATACTGTATATTAGTTATATACTGTACATTAGTGTTCAAACAACAGAGAAGGAAGTAGACATTATATAACTAACTCCACTTACTTAAAATATTGCATTAAAATTATCAAGTTTAAAAAATGCTTTCCTAGCACTAAGGGCAGAAGCTTAGATATTAAGATAGTACTCTCTACAGTGGTACCTCATGTTCAAGCATACCTATTGTACATTACTGTACTCTAATCTGGCACTACCTCAGAACATATACAGCATGTTTTCCAAATGTGACAGTGCAATGCTTTATCACAGATTGAGGTAGAAAGGAAACAATTTTTTTAGTGTCCTATGGGATTAGTGTGTCCTGGTATCGGTCCTGGAGCCATTCTGAACTTTTCATTATTCTGCATTGTATGAATATTTTGCCTTCTTGAATCAGTATTGCATTGTTTCTTTTACCTTTCCATGTGTTTAACCACTTTCCCTCCACCCTATAGCAGTTTTACTGCTACAGGGCGGGTCTCCTGTGCAAAATTACATATGCAGTATATAAGTGATTTTGCACTTTCACCTTATGGTACTGAGCGCACGCCGCCAGCGGATCACTTCTGCTGTGAACTGTCGCAGCAGAAGCCGATCTGTGGGTTCCAGTGAACGGATCTTCACTTGGACCCGCATATCGTTGGGCATGGAGGAAGAACTCAGCTGTGCCTATGTTTACATAGGCACTGCTGTGTTGTGACAAGGGAAAGTCATGGATTGTGTGTCCCTGCAGAGCTGGGAACACGATCCATCATTTCCCCTTGTACCAGCACCATCTAGTGTACACCAAGCACATAGCTAGGCACATGCTTAACCCTTTGATCTCTCTAGATGTTAGCCCCTTCCCAACCAGTGTCATTAGAACAGTGATCAATGCCTATTTTTAGCACTGATCACTGTAAAAGTGTCACTTGTTCCTACAAAGTGTTAGTGTAAAAATGTCTGCCGCAATATTGCAGCCGCTGATCACTGCCATATCTAGTATAAAAAGAAAAAAAATTCCAGTATCTGTCCCATAGTTTGTAGATGCTATAACTTTGCGCAAACTAATCATTATACATTTATTGGGATTTTGTTTACCAAAAATATGTAGCAGAATACATTTTGGCATAAATTTATAAAAAAAAATGTGATTTTTAAATTTTTTTTTTGGTTGGTCTTTTTTTGTTTATTATGGAAAAAGTAAAAACCACAGAAGCAATCAAATACCACCAAAAGAAAGCTTTATTTGTGGGAAAAAAGGACATAAATTTCATTTTAGCACAGTGTTGTTTGACCGCACAATTGGCAATTAAAGTAACACAGTGCCGTATCACAAAAAATGGCATGGTCAGGAAAGGGGATAAATCTTCCAGAAGGCAAGTGGTTAATAAACTGCAAACTGCAAGTTGCTCCCTTTTGCAAAGTCCTGGAGCCGCATACCTCTTCCAAAGGGTAAAGTTATCTTGTTCAGCACATACAATGTACACAAATACGCCACCTAGAACCCATAGAATATCTTGCTCTATGATTGATGTAACATGTCAATGGAAGGATCCTGGGTGGAGTGTCTGTGTGTGTGTGCTGATCAATAAATTTAATTCTACCCTTTGGAAGGTGTGTGGACAGCAGAGGTCTTACGTTTCCTCTTTTGTGAAATTACAGACATTCTGCTAAACATGGTGTCTACAAACAGGATTGAAAATATTAGACAATGGGAGGCAAGTAACCTATCAACCCTGCAGTAATGACCCCTTTTTTCTGGCAGGATTTCCATTGCAACAACTATCCAGGTACAGAGAGTCACATCAGGACTTGGGTGATTTGGTCAAGATATTACAGGGCTTGACCCGATCATATGGGATCTCACCTATTCAGCAGGCAGAATTGGACTTTAATGCCCTAGAGGGTGAAGCAAGGAGATTAGTCCTGCACCTCCAAGCAGAATACCAGGGTTCCCTTGAAAAGATAATGAATCCCTTATAACTGATGTATGGTCAGGGGGTAACATTAGAGGACCTGAGTGCCCTCTTCATCAGTACAAATCAGAGACTGGGAAAATTCAACCCTCAATATTGTTAGGGGCACCCTGCTCTACTTGCAGCCCTGCAGCTTTCCCACTGGAGTTTATCTGCCTCTCCTCCCAGCACAGAATAGTTTGTATTAGTGAAAAAGAATACAAGATGTTTTATGAATGGATGAGGTGGATAGTAAGTGACCCGCAATGAGAACTCTGCTCCAGCTCTAACTGTAACTTTTTCCAAATACAGATGCAGCCACACATTGGGCACCCATCAAATGTGGTAAATTATTCTTGCACTTCAAATGGCCACATTTTTTTCCCAGAGTTAAGTTTTAATACTGGGGAAATCAAGTACACATAGGCATAATAGCATTATGGGAAAGGCAACTGCTATAGGTGAAACTGTGCATAATCTTGCTATTTTTGCAGAACAAGATACAAATCTTACAAATATGCACTTGAACTGCAAGACATGGCAGCAGAGTTATGCCACAGGAAAAAGGGCAGAATAGAACTGCCCAGCTTGGCTGATGCAAATGGATGGCTAAAAAATGTAGATGGACTGCTGTACAAAAAATACTTTCAAGAGAAAGACGGAAGCAACCCCAATTTGGAGTTATGTGTCTAATTAGAAGCAGTTATAGAAGGTCAGGAGCAGAGATGTAAAGGCCAGGGGCGGACTGACCATTTGGAAACTTGGGCACTGCCCGAGGGCCCGGGGTCAGTAGGGGGCCCCATGAGATGCCCCTAGTACCTTTTTCATAGGCTTTTTTAAGTTTGGGCAAGGACACAAGGGCCCCATGATCCTGTATTGCCCGGGGGCCCCATGAGTTTTCAGTACACCCCTGGCAAAGGCTCACCACAATGGCTGTCATGGTTGGAAATCAATAGATCCACCTGCAACCAAACAGACAGAGCTGTTAAAGGTGGCCATCCAGAAATTGATAGAAGAGAATACTAAGTTCCAGACAAAATTATCTGCAGTGAGCTGGCTAGAATAATACCCCTCCAAGGGGCAAGGGATGCATGTTCCCTAATGCAGAAAGGGCCAATACTACCTTGGAGGCAGTCAATTGGGTCCACCTCAGGAAATAAGTAACTGCTGCATACTCTAAAAGCACTGACTCAAATTCTTTAGATATCTGGGAATAAGCTGGCATTTCCAGCATTCCCTTTGGGACAGAGTTTGTGGTAACACCTAATCAAGCACATAAATTCCCCATGAAGTGCCTTTATTTGTCACCAGGACATTCACAGAAATTTGACAAGGTGCAGTACTAGATAGAATCCATAACACAAAGACTCTTCCACTCTGCCTGCTCCCTGGGACACAGTGGTGAAACTAGCTGTAATCACATATGTGATTACTCCCATGGCCAAGCACAAAAAGTTTTAAGCAATTTGTGGTTGTCACTATGTGGCAAGAGTGAATACACAAACTCAGAAGCAGCAATGTGACCTTTGGATAAATAGTCTGTAGTATTCTCACAGGGGGGTCTGTAGCAATGAGATTAAACAAGAGATACACGCAGGAAAGAGCCCTTCAATGCAAGAGAGATCATTCATTACTCCCATTCGGCTGAGCCAGTTCAAAGCCTTTTGTGCTGAACAACACCATGTTCTAGAGGGCAATGAAACACTGCCTCAACAATATGAACCTTGACAGTATCATGATGTATCTAGATGATGCAGGTTTGTGCCACATTAGAGGACCATTTTGCGCAGTGGGGAGCTACTTGTGATTCCCTAGGAAGTGACAGCTGGCTCTCTAATCCAAGATGGCGGATCAGTGAAACCGCAGCAGTGAGAAGAATCAGTGTTTGTAGCTGTTGACTTCCAAATTTAAAAAATGGGTTCCTCTTTAAGTATGAGATCATGTTCCCATGATTCCAACACTGACTTGGCACACGTCTGACCCATGGAAAGTACTGGCCTTCAACTTGACATGTCAAAAGATAGATGGCATAACAATCTAGTTACTGTAGAGTACTTTACAAAGTTTGTGGTGGCATTACTGGCCCGAAACCAGACCTCCAAAACTGCTGCTCAGATCATGTATAAGCACCCCTGCCTTTCTTATGGCTGTCTGCAGAAGATACATCAATACTAATGACCCTGTTTCAAAGCAAATTCTTCCAAGAGGTGCTACAACACTGCAGAATCCACAAAGCATTGTGAGAGGTTCAGTCACTCCCTGATACAATTGCTGTGAAATGTACCTCATAAGAAATGAAGAAAATAGATCCACTACTGAGTTAAAGAGGACTGCAAAAACACCCTTGACAGGCAGCTCACCCAACAATGTAATGTTTGCCTAACAACTTGAACAAACAACTTCCTGTATTTGAGAATAAAAACATAACCTGTCCAACAGTTTTTTAAAGACCAGCCATGGGTGGTGCAAGAAAAGTGGGAAGGGTCCTACTTTGACCTTCAACCTGATGACAGTGTCAGTTAAACATAAAGGTATACACCATCAAAGAAAATTGCAAACACTATATAAAGAAATTGGGAGAACACAGTGATTATTGCTAGTGCCTATAACAGCTGCTAGTGATAATTGCATGTAATATCTGGGAGGCTGGTTGCATCAGCTTGGATACAATTACTGCCCATACATGGCTTGAATCTCAGCCGGTTACATGCTGAACTGGCTGAGATTTAAGCTGTCTATGGCCAGTCTTAGACTTGCATAATGTGTTGTTGTTTCAATGTGTGTGTATGCATACATGTGTGTTTGTAGGTGTGGGTGTGTGTGGATGCATATCTGAGTGGGTGCAAACAAATGCATATATGTTTATCTATGTGCAAAGCACATTGGAAACCATTTTAAACTTCACACTTGACCTCCGGATGGTTTTACCCACTCCATGACCGGTTAATGTTTTGCTATTCAGCACTGCACTAATTTAACTGTCAATTGCTTGGTCATGCAACACTGTACACAAATTAAGTTTTTATATTTTTTTTCACACAAATAGAGATTTCATTTGATGGTATTTACACTGTGTTTTTTTTCTTTTTCTATATGAATGAAAAAATACTGAAAATTTAGAAGAAAGTTTTTGTTAGTTTCTGTTATAAAATGTTGCAAACAAAAAATCTTTCTTCATAAATTTAGGCCATAATGTATTCTTTTTAACATACTGTCATCAGTTCAATATAATGTCATGTACTACTCTCTGGGGGAATCAGAGATTTTTTTTAACTGTCATGAATGGCTTTCTATTCTTTACAGCTTGTTTACTGTTGACATGCTGTGATTGTCTACAGTTAATCACATCGTACAGGTTGCCAGATACCATGTGATAGCTGTGGGCCAATGACAGAATCACATCAGTAAGCAAGCTGTTCATGAATGAAAGCCATTCATGAACGTTTGCTTACATATTATCATGTGATCCCTATGATTGGTCTGTATGATTGTACTGAGTACTGTGCTCCGCTGTGTACATTGCTAGCAAACCTGTGCAAAGTCAACGTACCAGTATGTCACCATGCCTGCCTGTGCCTCCCACTCACAGTAGATTTACTGTGAGTAGGTCAGCAGATACACAATATATAACTGGATACTAACATTTATAGGTAAAGTTGATCCCGGGAATATCCGATTGCCTCTCGGGGGATCAGGAAGGAATTTTTTCCCAGCGGGAGCAAATTGGATCATGGTTTGCTGGGTTTTTTGCCTTCCTCTGGATCAACTGTGGGTATAGGATTATAACTTTTTTTATGGTTGAACTGGATGGACTTTTCTCTTTTTTCAGCCAGACTAACTATGTAACTATTTACGCCTGTGCAAGTGGTTTAAAAGAAGACAAGTTCCATTGCCTATATATACTTGGCCAATTAAGTTGATTTTGATTCTGATTAAGACACATTCTCACCCCATAAACCCCCATAGTGCTAAAAGTAGGATCTCTATTGGTTGTAATCATGACAGGAAGGAAACCGGTTGGCCCATTGAACCACATTATTTTGCAGAAAAAATTAATTGGGTTTACCAATGGAGCAAAATGCCACAAACATTAACTCAGAGTGAAAGTTTTGGATTAGTTTATCCCTAATAAAGTTTAGCATAATTACACCACTCCTTCCACAATTCTTCCAAAGTAAAGCCTGGTACGTGATCAGAAAATTGGACAAAAAATACTGCTTTTGAAACGATTGAATGATAATCTGATCATTACTACACAGTTTTCATCTGAAATTATTCGAAGGGACAAACACGAAAATTCCGTACATTACCAGATTATATGATCTTTGTTTAATCAGTACAGTATTCATCCGAAAAAAATCATAAAAGCAAGACCACACATGCTCAGAAACAAAAGAATACCATACAACACATTGCATGTCTTCTGAAGTGGTATTCTGTTGAACAGGAATTTATGTACTTTAGTAGCCTCTTGATTTTCGATATGAGACTAGCATGCATACATGAAAAAAACAATGGACGATCATTCATCCAATATTCTCATTGTGAGTACCAGGCTTAACTCAATAGGTGAGATAAGTTGCCATGCAACATATCTGTTTATTGCTCTGTGTTGTTGAACCATACATATGGCAAACAGGGAAATCTAAAATAATACCACTAGCTCAGGTTCAATAATCATTATTGTACCACTCATACCTTGGTGAACCTAGGCAGTGGATTATAGAATCAAAACAGAGTGGCTGTAGCACAGCAGAGGTCAAACAATACAATTGCAGAATGTCTATCAGGCAGAATGGTAAGGACAGTGTCAGAAGATAGTGACAAATAAATTGGTTTGAAAACCAGGCAAATCATTGAAGCATCATTTTAAAACCATTAAATAGAGTGCTTATTTATATTCACAATGTCATGCTGTAACCATACATGCTCAAGAACCCAATCACATGCACAAGAACCCAATCATAGCAGATTCAGTTGGAAAACAATTAATTGGTACACCATTATATAGTAAATGAGTCCACCCAAATTCATCTGTCAAATCAATCAATATGCACATTCCCAGGAACATGTTCTGCCATGTTCTCCTTAAAGGAAACTTGTGCTTTGTCCATGCAGGTCAAAGCAACATGTTTAGTTAACTTCCACATTTTGAAGGTGCACATACTTATATTACTAAGGCCTTCTCTGTTCCTTTTGCCTATGGAAGCAAAGAGAAGAATTCCTTCAAGTGCTAGGTCAAGAACTTTCACATGGATTATTTCCCACCCCCATTAGACATCTCTGGGTGACTTTCTAAGCAACACCACTGCCATGTGGGAGGATGTGGAGTGAATCACATGCTCCTTGATACCTGAAAGTATCCAGTACATCTCTACTGACTGAACAGAGTAGCGGGTAAGGAACAAAATGAAAAGTATGTACATAAAACGTGTAAACAGCAGTCAAGCAAATCCATAGTTTTGCCATTGCAAGGTCAAAACACATGTTCACGTTAAAAAACATCGACCTTAGCTGATTGGTGCTGTTTTCATGTAAATCACACAAAGTCAGGTATCTGCAATCATGAACATTTGCCAATGGTGTAAGCATGGGTAGTACCATAAGTGCACATGTTCACTTCAAAAAGCATTGCTCCACAGTGGATGATGTTGTGAAGTTTTATGAATTATCTTGAACCTATTTCCCAGATTTCCTCCAAATCCAGTGGTCCAGTGGAGCAATAAAACAACTCAACAGCAGTTTTAACCCTTCTACGATTTACTAAAATAAGGATCTTTCACAGCTGTATAAGTCTTTGTTGGAGAGATTCTGTTCATATCCTGTCCCAGTTACTATGCAGAATGTGAGGGAAAATCTTCTTGTGGACACAGACCACACTAAAAGCCTGAGAGATTTCTTAGAACATACACACACATCATCCAAAACGTAAAAAGGTTTTTGCTAGAGTTACAATTTGTTAGGTTAAAAAAAACTCTTCTGAATGCATATTGTAGCTTACAGTTTAATATTATTTAAAAAAAAAAATAGGTTTACTGTATTCTGATTGTAGTTAATTGACTTCAATTTGTATTACATAAGGGTTGAACCTGCTTTAGAACTTACTACTGAGTATATGTTCTCTCATTCTCCATAAAGAAGAACAAAGATAAAAGATTGGCTTATTGTGTTTTGTAAACCACAATGGTATTTCACCATGCAAAATAAATTATTGACTTGAATCATGCAAAAAAACAAGTTTATAGAAAACTATTGCTTAGATCAGCCTTTTTTAACTATTTCTATAGTTCATGGTACGGTAACGTGAACAGTAATTTAAAAGAACAAATTAAAGAATAAGATGTATGGTGTACTTAGTGTATTTGACAAATTAGAACTGTTTTGTATGGCAACTTTAATATCACATTATTTTCAGTAAAAGCAATTAAATCAAATCAATAATAACAAATATTAGCCAGAAAAAACTGCAGACAGTGAAATTTATATCACTTCCTAACATGGTCAGTGGAAAAATGCCCTATTGGAGAAATATAAATTGGTGGTCAGTAGGAACAAGGCCCCTTTACATTGGTAGTTTCTGGGAAGAATGCTCCATACATTGATGGTAAGTGGGAAGACTGCAACTTTTATGAAAGTAACTTTTATGAAGCTAAAAGATAATTGGCAAGTAGTTGCTTATCTAAGAGGTACAGAATTGCTCATTGTCCCAGAAACCCCTATAAACCTTTAAAGGAACCTGAGGGTTCCATGGAACCCCGGTTGAGAAATGCTGGCTTAGACAGATCTTTAGTTAATTCAGTGCTTATTCTTTCAGTCTATACCTAATTTATTCAGTTACTTTATTGAATAGTCAAATTGGAAAAAAAAACAGTTTACTCTGCGGTCTTTCTAAACAAATGCATTTTGTATTACCTTG
This sequence comes from Staurois parvus, assembly GCF_062004578.1. Lineage (NCBI taxonomy): Eukaryota > Metazoa > Chordata > Amphibia > Anura > Ranidae > Staurois > Staurois parvus. The sequence goes on from NW_028318157.1 coordinate 18,395,020, forward strand.
CGGTCTTTTCTCAAAACCTGAAGTAGTACTTTAACATTTGTCACATGGGTTTAAATTGTTTTCTTTTAGACTCCAAAATATGATACATCAGGTATCAAAATTAAAACCCTCTTTTTGCATTCCCCAATACATTAGAAACAGTCTTAAGCCCATAAGGAAAAAAGACGGATCACAGTAAAAGAGCACACATGGAAATCATTAAGCTGCAAAAGACAAGGAAGCCTCTTCCTGAGAACGTATGCAAGTTTTCAGACTCACCTAGCATGTGAAACGTAATGCAAAAAGAACTGGGTAAAAATAGCTAGTTCTGTTCTACCTTGATTTACATACTCTTGAGGTAGAAAATTAAAGCTGTGTTGTTTTTTTTTTTTTTTTAATGAATAGCTCATGTTGTAATTATCTAGTGCTTGCATGTCATCAAAGAAATTAACGCTTGTTAACTCTAGTAAATCCTGTAAATCATTAGAGTTATTTTGCAACAAACTTACACATATGCCTTTTCCCCTTTCTTTCATTCAGGACTTTGTTCGACAAGTGACTGCTTCTGTGATAGGAAAGTAGAAGCTTTTCAGGTCTCTATGACAGGTCATACATAATCACTAAAGGAATATATAATTACACCTGCCAACCTCTTCTAGTGTAATTGATTCAATAACTAACAATGTCACTGGAAGGCTAGGCTCAGAGGTCTCTCTGTGTGAAAATATTCATACACGGCTAAACATCTTGGTATTTTAATTGCTTGTCATGCTGCCAGGGTCCTATATTGCACCTATCTCCACAGCAACAGACTGGTATGAGGAGAGAGTGCTAAATAACTGAAAAGTGCATTTAGAAACTTGACGCCCTTTAAGATCTGCAGTCATGATACAAAATTACAGACATATATGATAGGAAGCCGTATAGTTGTTTGTGGTTCTTTTTTTATTGGGAGCTGCAACAATGCCTGCCCATAACATTACAACTCAGCCTCCCATAGCTGAAAGCATGTATTGAAACAAGGTGCAAAGTATAGTCCATGTGTTCAAACAAGGCACTCCAACCATTAGGGGAACCTGGTCACCCTCTTTGGTGATGATGCAGGACTGAAGCTTGTCAGGCTCTTAAAATTAACTGAACAAAACTAATTAGGTACATACGTGGAAAACCAAAACACTGAACTTTGTTTATGCAAACTAGGCAAACAGCACATCCAGGTCATTTCTAAGTACAGTAGATAGGTAAAAGTGACCTGAAATAGCTGTTTGTGTTGTTTACAGTAAAGAACTTCTGAGTTTTTAAATTCCATGTATGCACTTTTATATCTTCTTTGATGTTTTGTGCATTGATAGGTCTTCTCATGATGCACTGGATTGCTGATTAGTATCAGAAACAATAGAAACTTGGAATCATTAGCTTTTGGATATATATATATCCAAAACTGGTTTATCGACATTCACGGGTCTGGCAGAGGAGGAAGATCGAAAACAGCAGTCTTTTTATTGTCAACGTTTTGATGAAGCTCAGTCCATCTTTCTCAAGACACTACAACATAGAGCTGAAAAGACTAATAAATCCAAAGTCCACCCACCAACAACACCCCCTAGTGATGGCCTCACACAGTGCAAGGGTTAAAAGACACATTCAGGGAAAAGGTCAAAAAAAGATCACAAAAGAATTAAAACACAGGAGTTCATCAAAAATGAACAAAATATGCAAAATCCTAGCTGAAAACAAGCTATCAAAATAGTTCCTACATAAAAATTACAAATTGCAGAAAAAGCGGAACAAACAAAACAAGTAATGAAAACTCACAAGATGGCAGCCATAGCACATGGCAAACACCAGGCACCGTCTTTGCACAAAGACAGGAATACATACAAATGTGCATACTATAAATCAATGCTCCACTACCAGATAAAAGAAACCAGAGGACTCAGCTATATAAATATAGTAGTTGTAGAGGAGGAATGATGGTGAGAACCCCAAGACTAATACCACTAGATGAAAAACATGCCATCCCAAACAGAAGGAGTAAATGTGGAAACCTAGTGAGGTTTCCATGAAAGAAAAATTAAAAATGAAAGAAAAATGGTCTGGACACCCAAGATACCACACAGAAGAATCAGTCTAGTATAGCACCTAAATGGCACAAAATGACATGGATCCACGGAAAACACAGACAGTGCACAAAAATAGAAATATGTACAAATGTACATAATGTAAATCAATACTCCTCAAACAGAAAGAAGAAACCTGAGGCTTTGGATAAATGAATAGTTGCAGAGGAGGAATGATGGCGGAAACCCCAAGACTAACACCACTAGGAAAAAAAATATCACATAGGAAAAAACACATCAAATTCAGAAGGAGTGAGTATGGAAACCAAGTGAGCTTTCTATTAAAGAAAAAGAGTTTGCACACCCAGAACACCACACAGAGGAATCAGTCTAATATAGCACCAAAAAAAGCAAAAATGGTATAACATAGCAATGAGCACATATATGTCAAAACGTTTGTCAAAGAGATCAGGGTGAAATCACCTAAATATAAAGAGGGCCGTCAGCTGGATATCCATCCAGTGAGAGAGCATATATACCATTAACTGTTCTGCTCATCATTTCTCCATCAGTCAGGTTGTCAAAAGCACCAACTGGTAGTCAGCCAGAAGTTCCAAAGGATCATAAAAAGCAATTGAGGCTTAGCTGTTCATTAAGCCCCTCTGGGACCAAAGTTTGTAATTCATGGATTCATCAGCTTTCCCTTTGTAACAGCAGACAATGGCGGTCATCCCTCCTAGCTAGGAGTGAGCATGCTCTTTAAAGTTGGTATAATATGATTCTGTTCCAAAAAGTGGTGTGAGACCGGTTGGTTAGAAGTCTGAGAAGTAATGAGGATGGCATATCTGTGGTTGTTAAACCGATCCCTAAAGGAGGTAATAGTCTTGCCTATATAGTACAGACTACAGGGATAGCCAAGCAAGTATTTCACATATTATGATGTACAAGAAAGTCTGTGTTTAATATACACACATTTTGCCAGGACTGAGACAGGTGGATGTTTTAGTAATGGGTGATAATTCAGTGTGCATCAGAAGATCTTTCAAGCTTTTTCCTTTCCGATAACTCATGATAGGTGGAGGTGTATTAGCTAATGTTAAGCTTTGATCCCTAGAAATGATAGGCCAAAAGGAATAAACCACATCCTTCACTGTATGACTCTCTCCTGAATAACAAGTTGGAAAAAAGATTCAGTTTTGTGGGATGTTGTCCAGGGGACAGAGTGGGGTCTCCCAGCTTTCACTACTTGTCTCTGTTGATGGAGGAGTTTTCTTGAGTAGCCGCATTCAGAAAATCATTCTATCATTTCATCAAGCTGTAGTTCAGTTGTAGTAGGGTTGGAGTTGCTTCTTTTATCTGTCTGAATCTGGAGATAAGGGATTCCACAGAGTAGTGCTGGGGGGTGTGCACTGTGTGCATGAAGCAAGGTGTTTCTATCAAACTGACTTGCGGTATAGCCGAGTCCCCAGGATTGTATTGTCATGAACATTTTATAAATGTTGCGATCCAGGAACTTGATGTCAGTATCAGAAGCTGTAAGGGCCAACTTGATTGGGGTAGACATATCATTGAGCTCATCAATCGTCCTTGTCAGATCATCACCACTTCTAGTCGAAAGGAGCTGTTGTGTTCATATTGGTGCATTAATATATTGGCAAAGGAAGGTGCAACATTAGAACCCATAGTAGTCCCGGAATACTGTAGATAGAATTTTTCATCAAATTTGAAGTAATTAAAAATGATAAAGCCCAGAAGGTCACACAAAAAAGAGATAGGTGGCTTGAAATGTTCCAGTTTCATAAGAGCTTTGTATACTGCCTGGATCCCTTCCTGGTGTGAGATGACAGTATAGAGGCTTTTCACCTCTAAAGTAGCCAATACACATTAAGATGGAATTGGGCCAAGTTCCTGGAGTAAGTTGATGACCATTCCCAAATCCTTTAAAAAAGAGGGCATGTGTCTTACAAAGGGCTGCAGGGCATAATCCACAAATATCCCTAATGGTTGCAAGACTGATCCTCTAGCAGATATAATTGGACGCCCAGGGGGGTGTTGTGAATCCTTGAGGATTTTAGGGAGGGTATATATAACAGGACATCACGGGTGTTCTGTAGTGAGATATCCAAATTCTCCTTTGGTAATCCATCCCTGGGCATAGCCCTCACTGAGTTTGGCATCAATAATGCATTTGAAGCGAACAGTAAGGTCAATGAGTAATAAAGTGTAAGTCATGTTGTCCTGAAGTTGAAGCAGGATTTCATTCTGGTAATCAGATACATCCTGTATCACAACTACACCCCCCTTGTTGGCAGGGCGAATCACAATGGAGGAATCTGAGGAAAGGGACTCCATAGTCCCTTACTCCTCTCAGTCCTGATGAGATTGTTTCTGGAGACCTCCTTAGTGGTTGTAAACCAATGTTTTTTTCATGATCCAAAGTCCGATCAGCCCCCAATAAGCTATGCAGAGTGTAACTTCAGCTCTCTGTCCCCTTTTTTTCTGAACACTCAGACAAGCTGCATAAATTCTTCTTTTTGAAAGGATGTAGAGAAGAGAAGACTGCAGATAAGCAGGTACAACGTAAATGGGCATATGTAAGGGTATATACAGTATAAGGGTTTACAACCACTTTACCATTTAGATTATTTATTTGCCATTTCATGTCATATCATTGGCATAAATGCTCTTGTTCAACCATTTTTTAAGGTAATCACACCCAATTGTATTTCTGCACAAGGTTGTCCCCCTGTCATATTGATGTCCAATGGAGTCCACAAGTGGCCGTTTTAACACACTTTACACAGCCATAGTTCACTGTCATCATCAGGAAACTGCTGAAAAATGTCATGCAACCATCACTAAAGCGCATGCATGTAGACAGGAAGTGGCAGCAAAGAAGCTACAGGAAATCAGTGGGACTGGCATACAAAAAAAAGAATAAAAAAGGTAAAAGCAAGTTATAAGTAACACGCAAGTTGAAAAAAAAAACATTCCCCACTGGGTGATCTAACTACATTGCAAGGTTTTTAACAAACCTTGTTGCAGATTCCTACATTTTGATATTCTGAAGAAATAGCTGTTGTTTGTCTGTGCCCATGTGCAAAATGAAAGTGAATGGGAGTGAATTTAAAATTATACAGCCCAACAAAAAAAAAAATCATTTTTCTTTGTGCCTTGCTTTTAAGACTTGTTCTTCGGGTTATTTGGGGTGCTGATTCAGAAAATTGTGTTGGCTGCATCAGCTCATGTTTCTTAGATATGGTTGAATTTATATATTTTTTTGAAAAGATCTTGCTGAACAATTTTTTCTTCTGTTACCTAGTTTGTGTTTTTGTGTACATGTTAACAGATATAGTGAGAGTGTTTATGTACTTCCAACAGTAATTTTACAACAGAAACACTGGATTCTAAGGTGTAAGTTATTAACTGTATTATAGTTATGATTATATAGGAGGTGTGTGTATATTGTCACTCATATTGTTTCATTTTTGAAGACTGTGCACTGTAGAGGTTATGGCTACTTTTTCATGTGTTTCTTTCAGGCTGCAAGGAGATTAAATAAATCACTACATTACAATATCCTGATTTTTTGATGGGTGACCAGTGTGAAGAGTGGTATATGGAAATTATGCTGTATCTCAAAAACTGTAGCTGATAAGAAAAACTTGGTGGCATTTTTGGAATCAGCATGTCAAATACAGTTGTGCTCAAAAGTTTGCATACCCTTGGAGAATTGGTAATATACTGTACAGATTGTACCATTTTCAAAGAAAACACAAGCGAGCAGGAAAAATATACTTATTCTATGGGATTTATAATCAACTGTAGGTCATACCAGAATGGCACCATCATAAAACAAAACATGGCATATAAATAAATGAAATGACCTCTGTTCACAAGTCTACATACTCTTAGCTCTTAATGCTGTGTATTACCCCCTTCAGTGTCAATGACAGTGTGCAATCTTTTGTAATAGTTGTCTATGAGGCCCTGAATTCTTGCAGGTGGTACAGCTGCCCATTCATCCTAGCAAAATGCCTCCAGGCCATGCAAAGTTTTTGGTTGTCTTGCATGAACAGCACATTTGAGATCTCCCCAGAGCAGTTCAATGATATTAAGTTCAGGATACTGTGATGGCCACTCCAGACCCTTCACCTTTTTCTGTTGTAACCAATGGAGGGTGAAATTGGCCTTGTGCTTAAGGTCATTGTCATGCTGGAAAGTCTAAAAGTGTCCCATGTGCAGAAGAATGCAAATTGTCTGCCAGTATTTTCTGATAACATGCTACATTCATTTTGCCATCAATTTTCACAAGATTCCCCAGCACTTTAGAGCTCACACACCCCTAAAACATCAGTGAGCCAACACCATGCTTCACAGTAGGGATGGTATTCTTGTTGCTATAGGCCTTGTTGTCCCCTCTCCAAACATAGTGCTTCTGATTGTGACCATAAAGCTCAATTTTGGTGTTGTCATTCCAGATTACAGTGCGCCAGAAGCTGTGAGGCATATCAAGTTGTTGCCAAGCATATTGTAACCGAGCTTATTTGTGGCATTAGCACAGCAAAAGCTTCTTTCTGGCAACTTGACCGTGCAGCTCATTTTTGTTTAACATCCCTAGCGGTATTCCCGAGTGTAGCTCGGGGTAAAGTTTCAGTACCAAAAGCGGTAACCCCGAGCTACACTCGGGCTTACCATGCACCGTTGCATAGGGAGTCCCTGCAGAGCTTACCTTGTCCTTCGCTCCCACGATGCGTCCCCTGCAGCGTCCCCGGCCATCTCCTCTGGCCGGTGCCGGCATCTGGCTTCCGTGTTCCGGTCCCTGTGACGTCGGGACATACGGTCACCGGAACCAGCAGCAAATTTGAAATTTTTTTAAAAATGTCATTTTTTTAAAAAATTATTATTACATAGTAAAACATTGCTGTTTCAAAACATTTCACATACATTTTGTCCCTACTGCTCTGTCCTGTCCCCTGCCTGCATTTTTACTGTTCTTTCCGCCTGGAAACTTAGAAACGTCCATGGCGTCCAAAAAGCGTCCCTTTAGGTCAAAAGCGGTTTTAGACCAGCTAGAGAACAGCGATAGTAAATCAGAACCACTTGCAGAATTGAGTGATAATGATTCGTGGGGAAATTCGGCATCAGACACTGAAAACGATTCTGCGACTTTGCTCAGCAATGTGCGAACTTAGCGCTCTATTTCACATTTCAGTGGTTTTGGTTTGATTATATTATTTAATTAAATTTATTATTATTATATTATTATTTTTTATGATTATTTATTAAATTATAATTTATGATTTTGTGTTTCAAGTTTTATCATATCCGGAATGTTTACTAGACTCTTGTTTGGACAGATTTCAGTGAGTTATTCCTAAATTACAGGCCTACAATAAAAAAAATACATATTTCCATGCAAAAAAATGGTACCGCTTTCAGCACCAAAAATCTGAAATAATCATACCGCTAGGGAGGTTAAGTATCATCGTATTGTGCTCCTTGAAAAAACCACACCATCTTTTTCAAGAGCAGCCTGTATTTCTCTTGAGGTTACCTGTTTTTTTTTGGTGTCTCGAGCAATTCTTCTGGCAGTTGTGGCTGTAATCTTTCTTGGTCTATCTGACCTTGTCTTGGTATCAAGAGATCCCCAAATTTTCTACTTCTTAATAAGTGATTGAACAGTAGTGACTGGCATATCAAGGCTTTGGATATCTTTTTATGTCCTTTTCCATCTTTATAAATTCCATTACCTTGTTACTCAAATCTTTCACAGTTCTTTTCTGCTCCCCATAGCCCAGTGTCTAGCCTGCTCAGTGCGTTCATGTGAGAGCTAACAAACTCATTGACTATTTATATACAAATTGTAATTTAAAAAGCTACAGATTTAAAAAGCTACAAATTAACCTTTAATTGACTTTTTACCTGTGTTTCATCTTTTGTGTCTGTGCAAAGGCCAAATATTATAGGGTATGTAAACTTTTGATCATGGCCATTTGGGTCATTTCTGTTATCATTATGGTTTAAAAAGGAGCCAAACAACTATGTGATTATAAATCGCTTAATATGATCACTATTCTTAAAGTAATATTAAAAGCAATTAAAAAAGAACAAACAAACATGTCATACGTACCTGCTCTGTGCAGTGTTTTTGCACAGAGCAACCCCCATCCTCCTCTTCTTGAGTCCCTCACTGACGCTCCTGTCCCCTCCCTCCTGTCCCTCCAGGCTCTCGTGCACATTGCCGGATCACGGTGGGGCTCAGGTAAGTATTGGGGGGGAGACTGAGATGCTGCTGCACACAGAAGGTTTTTTACTTTAATGCATAGAATTGCCTTTACAACCAATTTAAATAAAATACAGTTTTTTGGCATGATTAGTCATATTTTCATTATCAATGCCAAAAGTTCATGATTTCTGCCAGGGTATGTAAACTTTTGCGCACAACTGTATACCCAGAAAAAGGTCTAACATTTGAAGCACCAAAATGTGTGTTGGCTGTGTTTAACTAGCTGCTGCACTTGCAGGGCTCTAATGAGGAAAGTGGCAGGGTCTGCATACCTTTCGATGTGATTTCCCTTTGGGAGTATCTCACCAAAAATGACATAGAGAGCAAGGGGTCAAGAGTAAGTAACGCACAGAATGTGGAGGTCTAAAGTTAGTAACACACACAGAGAAAGGACCAAGACTAAGAAACATGCAGAGTATAGGGTGGAGTAAATAACATACAGAGGACAGGAGCAGGAGCAAGTATTGCACAAAGTGCATGAGTCAGGAGTAAGTTGCGCACAGAGTGCTAAAGCATGGGGTAAATAAAGCACAGAGTGCAGGAGGAAATAATACACAGAATGAAGGGGCAGGAGTAAATAATGTGCAGAGTGCAAGGGCAAAGAGTATGTAAAGTACAAAGTGAGGGGCCAGGGGTAAATAAAGCACAGAGTGCAAGGGCAAGATGTATGTAAAGCACAAAGTGAGGGACCAGGGTAAATAAAGCACAGAGTGCAGAGGTAGGCAGTAATTAAAACACAAAGGGCAAGGAGTAAGTAATGCACAGTGCAGGAGTCAAAACTTAGTAATGCGCAAAGGGCAAGGGTCAGGAGTAAGTAATATACAGAGCACAGGGGACAGGACTAAGTAATGCACCAAGTTCTGGGGTCAGAAGTAAGTAATACACAGACTGCACATGTTAGGAAGCAAGTACCCCAAAGAGTGCAGGGGTCAGGGGTAAGTAACACACAGAGCATAGGTACAGAGATAAATAAAGCACAAAATGAAGGGGTCAAGATTAAGAAACACATGGGTTGATTTACTAAAGGCAAATAGACGGTGCACTTTGCAAGTGCAGTTGTACTCATTTTCCCTAGAGCTTAGTGAATATGGTATATTTGCCTTTAGTAGATCAACCTCACAGAGTGCAGGGATCAGGACCAGGTAACACACAAAATGCATGGGTCATGAGTAAGTAACTCACGGAGCACAGAGGTCAGGAGTAATTCACGCACAAAGTGCAGGGGTTAGGATCAAGTAAATCATAGAGCACAGGAGTAAGTACCATAAAGAGTATGCCCAGGGTGTGGAGGTCAGGAGTTCATAACACACACAGTATTGGGGGCCAGGAATAAGTAACAAACACAGCACAATGGTAAGGAGGAAGAAGGAACTTTAAGTTGTTCTTTGCTTGTTCTAGTATGTTTTTCCAAATACTGAACTTTTAGCCCATTTAGCAGAAGCCAAACATTTTATATGGTAGAGTTTTTCTACCCCTTTGTAATTTTTTGTAAGGAAGCAGCGAGTGCTGGCACCCACCGCATACTTAGAAACCAGTGATTTCACCTAGCCCTATCCATTTGCTGGCTGGTAGAGATGAGCTCCATGTAAATACCAAATGTTTAAGATGTCCAGCGTGGACAATTTCACATCTTCCAGCTGTCAATGGTTGCTAAGGAAACAGCAGGTCTTTGAAAATGGGTGGGGAATAAAGGGGCCATGGCCATATATGGCAATGATGTCACCGCTGTCCTGGCCCAGTCCCTTGTATAGCTGATGACAGCTCTGGAAGCTGTCATTTGGGTTTTGGTGCTATTGGGATTGGTCATGTATGCCATGGCATTGGGATTTTTTCAGTGGGCATCATGATTGATGAGAAATTTGCAATGAGGCATTTTTTTTTAAATAAAGGACTTGTCAAACATTTGAGAGTTTTTATTATTTTATGTAGACTGCTTTATATGTAGAGCTTTTTTGAGCTGCACAGTCTACCAATATATCTTGATGTCTTGATGAATTCAGCCACAAATGTCCAGAGGTGGACATATCAAGGAACTAAGATAAAGAAAAAGTTTTGTAAATGCTCAGACTTGGCATTGCCTTTTCCCTTTCCTTGCTGCCTGAGGTACTGGCCCACAATTTTCTTATGATCAATACAATCATGCCAATCACTACCATATAAACACTAAACTGTTGCAGCATCAATTGAAATAAAGGTATGGTGGAGTATGCTTTCTAAACACAATCAGGCATAAAGCAGTGCCAATGGAAACTATAATGTAGCATTAAAAATTCACTGAACCATGGCTTCACAAAAGCACTGTTATAAAAACTTTTTGACTGATGGCTATTTTACGCAAGTAAGCAAATGCTTCTGAATCATGTCAAAATACAAATATAGTGATTCTCATCAATGTCACTTTTGAGAGAATATTTTCCAATATCATTGCTGATTTTCATATGGGTTGCAGAAGGTTTTTGCTTGGACTTACAAAAAAATAAAGAACTGCTGCCTGCAGATGTTCCTTAGCTTTTATGCTCTGAAACTTCAAAGTAAAAAATATGGATACAAAAATTAGCATGAGTAATATTGATTGTTTTATTAAAATAAAACCAGGGGTCACTGCATTTTTGTTTTTGTATTTGTGTACTTTTTTTCATGTTTTGGTCTTAACTTGTCAGCCCTACATGGTTCAATTTTTCATATGTGGATTATGTTTCCATTTGTTTCCATTTCTGGGCCCTGAGTGGCTGAACTTTTTAATGTGAAATCTCTGCTGGGCAGTATGGGTGCAATGTACTTTTCTATGCAAAAACACAATAAATCCACAATTGTGGATTGCTTTTTAAAGAATATGTGCACTGTAGAGTATATATATTCTGTAAAAACTTTCCTGACAGCGCTCCCAAGGCTCAGCAATAATATTCTGAATAGTGTGAATACTTGTGATATTTCCACGTTTAGTCTTTCAGTTTTACCACCTGGGCACAGCTCCCAGAGTCTGCCATTAGAAATATGGCAAGATGCTGACAATATTACTGTTGTGGCAAAGGAAGGACATTTGATCAGTCTCTTTTTAAAATAAAGTTATCCTTTAATGACTGTAGCACATTTTCTTTGAATAATATAAATTAGGTAAGCCAATTACAGATAGGAATACTTTTTTGAAATTGAATCTGCCAAAGATTTTCCTAATCGACCCAATTGATCCACTTCATGGTAAAAAATAAAATCCTCCTATATTTGCATATTTTCTTTTTGAGTTTTCATATTGCTTTTTTTTGTCAAAGAACAGCTAACATCCTACTTTTTTACCAAAACACACTGCTAGAAAGGTGAAATTATTGTACAGTATTTTATATATGCATGTATTTATTTTTGTGAACTGTCTTATCAACAGAAGCTTTATATTTGGCAATAGCAACTGGAATATGAGACTAATGGCCAACAGATGTACGTATGTAGGGGGACTGGTGGTGTGGTAGTTAACAGTCTCTGATAGTTTATTGTTTATAAACATAGACCAATGGATAAAATAATTGATTTATTTTGAATATGGTTCATTTCTCAACTCCTATCTGTGGGTGTTTTTTTTTTTAAATTTTAGGTTGACAGTGGCATCTGTTGTCCTGAATACTCTACTGTGGCACTAAAGCATGGACAAGAATTGACAAGCACCGGGAAAGTGGGTCAACTCTGGACATAGTTATTTGCCGGTCTAGGTGTGATTCGATAGTTAATTCAATAGTCCCCTTAGGGCTTTAGCTGGTTCCACGGCACCAAAGGGCTGCATCTTTATCAGAACTGGCAGCTATCTAATTAATGTAAAGTAGGTACAAAGAGCAGCTTGTTAAAGTTTTTATTTTTACCTTATATTTCTACAATCACTGAAAAAAACCTGTTTTATTTTGCTTTTTTTTTTTAAAGGGCCCGAAACATGGCTATCCAGTGAATTAACACGCTCTGGTAACATACATGCTACTTCATATGCTTGAAATTGTCAAAGATTCTAGGGCCACAGTTGCCTTGTTTTCTGATCCCAATAGTAATATTAAAATCTAATTTAAAAAATGTAGAGAAATTATGTTGTTGTCTGGCTGATGAATATGGTCACTTCTTCAGAGGTACCCACTAGGTATCTTGCAATATTGATCAGTGTGGAAACAAAAAACTGTGTTAAACATCTTGCTGCTGCTGACATTAATGTTGCTGCTTCTGGCACTCATTTTGTTCATACATATTTATTGTAGAATAGGATGGTTCTGGAATGTTGTTTCTAAACGCCACTTCAGCACAGTGACAGAGATAAGACACATGCAGTATTTTTTACACAACAACAACAATAATGTAATTTAAATTTTACCAGACAAGATGCATTTGAAAAATTACATGTCTGATTACCTAAGGCACTGTAGTAAGTAAAGTGTTTTTACCATATTAGCCATAGATAGCAGTAGGAAAGGCAGAAAGTAGTAACTATCTAAGTAGATGTTTTACCCATATTTTTACTTTTTCAAGGCCCTGTGAAAATAACAGTTTTTCTCACTGCGATCTGAGATATAATGGAACACTTTACAATACCTTAGTATGACATTTGGACAACAATCACACAAAATACAGGTGATATCTATTTCACAACAACAGAAAATAATCGCATTGATGAGCTTCCAGAATTTTTGGAGACAAATTGGCTGACTCTTTAAAAAGATGTAAAGAAACTAAGCACTATATTGTAGTTACTGTTTATAGAGATCCTTCAGAATACTTCTATTATTAATACTGTATGTAAACTGATAGGTGAAACTTGACTGTTTGCTATGCACAGCAACTCCAACCGGCTTATTTTCTTTATTACAGTATCACTGAGTGAGCCCCAAATTGTGTTTGGGAAACTTAGCTAACCACTTGCCCTCCGGAAGATTTACCCCCCTTCCTGACCAGGCCATTTGCTATTTGGCACTTAATAATTTAGCGGTCATGCAATGCTGTACCCAAACAAAATGTATATCCTTTTTTTCAAACAAATATAGCTTTCTTTTGCTGATATTTGATCACCACTGAGGGTTTTTTTTGCACTATAAACAAAAAAAGACTGAAAATTTTGAAAAAAGACAATATTTTTAACTTTCGGTTATAACAAAAAAATAGTGAACTCAAAATTAGTCATAAATTTAGGCCAAATGTATTCTGCTACATGTTTTTAGTAAAAATAATCCCAATTAGTGTATATTGTAATACATGTATATTAATTGGTTTATATGAAAGTTATAGCATCTACAAACTATGGTATAGATAATATAATTTACACCATTTTTTTGCTAAATGGCACTGTGCTAGTTTAACTGACAATTGCAAAGTCATGCAACGCCGCCGTACATAAATTAAATTTATGTAATTTTTTCACATTACATTAACATAATATCATTCAAGGTATCTACCCAGAGAGATAAGGGAGGACAAGTGGTAGTCATCCAAAATCTGGAAATAAGTTGGCGTGCTGAGAAGAGGAAAAAATCTTAAGAAATTAGATTTTTGCGATTTAATAGAGCCTGGTATTATAGATAATATTGCAATTTTGGGGGACGGAGTGATGTAGTCATCATAAATATTTTGAAATATTTATAAGTATATTTGAAAAAATTTTGACCAAAGTGGACTAATGAGAGCACAGTCTCACCACATAAAATATGTCCCCCTCTCTCTATGACAACGCCAGCAGACATCCGGAACAGAAGGGAAAATACGACTTATGGAGACCGGGTCCCTATACCATCTGGACAATACTTTATAATTTTTTGCTTGTACGTAGTTTGATACAGAGGATTTGTGAGTGAAAACAAATGCCTTCTGCCATTCTACTGGGGAGATCTCTGCACCTAGTGTCAAGAATCCGGATATGACCAGAGATGTGTGGACTGACACAGGGAATAGCAGGCTTCAGGAGTGATGTAATAATATAGTTTATTTGTGCGACACACCAATATACAAATACACCATGCAAGTAAAAACCAAACCTTCAACTAATATCTATATGATCAGAAATACAGGTGTAGTCGGGGCTGGAGAGGTAGAGTGGTCAGGCAGGCCGGGTCAGGAACAATCGGGAAGATCTGGTACAAAGGGGTAGGCAAACGGATAGTCAAAAGGAGAGCTGGGTCGGTGTAGGCAGAGTTCAATCGTGGTCAGAATTGAGCAGGAGAATCAAGCAGGTAGATGACAGGATACAGGTACAGGACAACAAGGGCTCATGGGAAAACAAACACCAAGGCACTGATTGCAGGACTAGTTACTGCTTAAATACACCTCCTGCAATCAGCCTCAGGTGATGGCTTGAGTGTAGGAGGTGAGATCCTGGCTGCTGAAAAGCACTCGCTGGTAAGAACTGGTACTACAGCCCATAGAGCAGGTGAACCCCAGCACCACCAGCAGTGAGTCCTTTCCTGACACCTAGCTCATATGCCCACACTCTAGAATACAGTTGCAAGAAAAAGTATGTGAACCCCTTGGGATTACGTGGAGTTTTGCATGAATTGGGCATAAAATGTGCTCTGAACGTCATCTAAGTCACAAAAATAGAAGAACACAATCTGCTGAACATAATACTACACAAACATTAGATGTTGCCATGGTTTAATTGCACATAACATGTAAACATTCACAGTGCAGGGAGGAAAAAGTATTTGAACCTTTGGACTTAATAATTGGTTGACCCTCCTTTGGCAGCAATAACCTCAACCAAATGTTTCCTGTAGTTGCAGATCAGACCTGCACAACGATCTGGAGTCATTTTGGACCACTCCTCTTCACAAAACTGTTTCAGTGTAGCAATATTCTTGGGATGTCTGGTGTGAATCGCTCTCTTAAGGTCATGCCACAGCATTTCAATCGGGTTGAGGTCAGGACTCTGACTGGGCCACTCCAGAAGGCGTATTCTGTGCTGTTGCAGCCATTGTTTTGTTGAATTACTTGTATGCTTTGGGTCATTGTCCTGTTGCATCACCCATCCTCTGCGGAGCTTCAGTTGGCGGACAGATGGTGGTACATTTTCCTGCAAAATGTCTTGATAAACTCTGGAATTAATTTTCCCATCAATGACAACAATCCGTCCAGGCCCTGAGGCAGTAAAGCAGCCCCAAACCATGATGCTCCCTCCGCCATGTTTCACAGTGGGGATGAGGTTTTGATGTTGGTGTGCTGTGCCTTTTTTTCTCCACACATAGTGTTGTGTGTTCTTCCCAAACAACTCAATCTTGGTGTCATCTGTCCACAGTATATTTTGCCAGTAGTGCTGTGGAACATCCAGGTGCTCTTTTGCAAACTTCAAACGTGCTGCAATATTCTTTTTGGACAGCAATGGCTTCCTCCGTGGTGTCCTCCCATGTACTCCATTCTTGTTTAATGTTTTCCTTATTGTAGATGTGTCAACAAAAATGTTAGCATGTGCCAGAGATTTCTGTAGGTCTTTAGCTGACACTCTGGGATTCTTCTTTACCTCATGCAGCATTCTGCGCTGTGCTCTTGCAGTCATTTTTACAGGACGACCACGCCTAGGGAGAGTAGCAACAGTGCTAAACTTTCTCCATTTGTAGACAGTCTGTCTTACCGTGGACACATGAACATCAAGGCTTTTGGAGATACTTTTGTAACCCTTTCCAGCTTCATGCAAGTCAACAATTCTTGATCGTAGGTCTTCAGAGAGCTCTTTTCTGCGAGGCATGGTTCAGATCAGACAGTGCTTCTTGAAACCAGTAAACCCAAAACAGGTGTGTGTTTTTTAAGGGCAGGACAGCTGTCAGCAACACATCCAATATCATCCCACTGATTGGAGTCAAGGTTGGCTCACTCCTGGCTCCAATTAGCTCTGGGAGAAGTCATTGAGCTAGGACCTCACATACTTTTTCCTCCCTGCACTGTGAATGTTTACATGTTATGTGCAATTAAACCATGGCAACATCTAATGTTTGTGTAGTATTATGTTCAGCAGACTGTGTTCTTCTATTGTTGTGACTTAGATGACGTTCAGAGCACATTTTATGCCCAATTCATGCAAAACTCCACGTAATCCCAAGGGGTTCACATACTTTTTCTTGCAACTGTAAGTGGGCAGAGAGGTGTGTGTGGTGGCAATTATCAATTTATATACCTTAGAGAGGACATGATCAGGTAATTCAGTAAGAAGGCACACATTTTCAAAATCAGCCAGGGGTCTATGTACGTTTCCAGACAAATGGAGGGTTTTACAATATGTGGATAGATGGATCCTCATCAACCAATTAAGAGAAGACGGTAGATGAGCCGAGGTGTGTATAAAAACACCCACAGAGGGGTTGACAGGAGGACCTATTGTAGGAGCCATATTTAGAGGTTTCTGAACTATTTGGGAGTTGGGGTTGTCAAACAGAGGGGTAAGAGGACTCAGATCAGAGGACAGCGCGAAACGATCACGACGAAGATACCAAACCCCAAACACGGCTTCTGTCAGGTGGGAGAGCATAGAGAAAGTATGAAAAGAACTGGAGTAACCCCAGGGTAGAGCTACAAATCTACTGGAGAAAGATCTTGTTCTATAATGACAGAAGCCTTGGTGAACTGGTGAGGAAACCATTCTAAAAAACGGGGCCAGTAATGCAGAGTCGTGATAAAGTTCAAAATCTGGGAGACCGGTACCACCCTCTGACTTGGGGTGCCAAATAAATTGAATAGTAAGGGTGCGATGGGTATGTGAAAAAAGCCTGAGGTAATATGATCGGGATGGTTTGAAACAGATATAGCAGCTTAGGCAAAATGTCCATTTTCAATATATTCATACGTCCGAACCAAGGCACTGGGAGATCTCAAAAAATTCTCCTGCAATCGGAGTATTTTAGTAAGAAGTGGACTAAAATTGGGAGTGTAGAAGTTCTGCAATTGGGCAGGAATCACTGTACCCAGATATGAGATGGCCTTGGATTGCCATTTAAAATGGTAATTCTGCCTAAGCATGGAGAGAGTATGCGGGGCCAGAGAAAGATTGAGGGCCTTTGTCTTGGTAAGGTTCAATTTGAAGTTGCTAAAGCCGTCAAAACGTTGGATTTCAGTTAATATAGAGAGGATGCTGATATGAGGTTGGGTAACGTATAACAAAGGCGTCCGAGTATAGGAAAAGCTTATAGTATGTGGAGGGAGTATGTATTCCTTGTATAGAGACGTTGTGTATAGCTTGGGCTAAATGTTCAATGACTATGACAAATAACAAGGGGGAAAGAGGACAGCCCTGTCACGTACCATTTGAAATGTTAAACTGTTCGGATTGTATGCCATTAACCTGTACAGAGGCAGAGGGAGTGGAATATAGAGCCATGATACAACTTAACATTATGGGATCTATCCCGATTTGTAGCAATGCCTAGTGAAGGAAAGACTAGCTGACTCTATCAAAGGTCTTCTCTGCGTCACATGAGATAAGACATGCAGGGATCTGGGTTTTCTGGACCATAGAAATAAGATGGATAGTTTTTGTGGTGTTATATCTGGCTTCCAGTCCGGGGACAAAACCAACTTGGTCTGCATGAATTATATCCGGTAACAGAGGTGAAAGGCGCGTTGCAAGAGCTTAGCAAAAAGTTTTAAGTCTATATTTAGCAAAGAGATTGGTCTATAGTTGCTACAAAGGGACGGGTCTTTCCCTGGTTTCAGTATCACCGCTGTATGAGCTTGCAGAAGATGAGAGAAGAACGGATGAGATGCGTCAATAGATTCAAAGGAGGCAACCACAAGCGGTGATAAATACGATATGAAGGACTTATAGAAACGGGGAGTAAAGTCGTCTGGGCCTGGGCTGTTATGGCGCCCAGGATCTCAGCAACCTGAAAAGGAGCATCGAGATCCTAAGAAGCATTCGGTGAGATAGTAGGCAACGCGGTTTCCTGTATATAGGAGGATAAATCAGTACTTTCAGGGGAGGTAGACACAGACTGACACGGTGGCGGGAAGTTATAAAGTGCCAAGTAATACTGCCGAAATTCAGAGGCTATCTCCAAATTGGCCGATAATTTGTGATTGGAAGAGGAGACGAGGTGGGAGATGATGTGTCTTGGTTGTCTAGGGTGGAGAACTCAGGCCAGATGTCTGCCACATTTATTCGCTTGAATATAATGTAAGTGATGCATTTTATCATGGCCCACCAAGGAATTGGCGGCAAAAAGGCTTAGAAGGTCTCTGCGAGCATTCGATAGAGCCACCAGGGTGTCAGAATTCAAGGTGCATTTATGAGTGGACTCCAACTCAGAGATTAACTGCAACAGGCAGCGAATATCTGACAAACGTTCTCGTTTAAGTCTAGAGCCATGCTGAATAAAGATGCCTCGCAGAACACATTTGAGTGCTTCCCATTTAGTTAAAGGATGTGTCTGGTCTGAAATATGGTCTCTAACGAAGTCGGCAATGGCTTGAGAAATGGCACTGTTACACACCAGGTCCTTCAGAAGATTGTCATTTAATCTCCTGGAAAACCTGTGTGTGGCATGGAGTAAATGACAGATAGCTAAATGTATGGGTGCATGATCCGACCATATCCTGAGGCCCATAGAAGAGGAGATATCAAAGTCCAAAGTGTCACGTACCTGATGGGGGACTGAATTGACCAGGTCGGCCTCACTTGTGTCACTAGCCCTTACCCCGCTGATGTTGTAACAGAGGGAGTCTAGGGACCAGGGGGACAAGAGCGCCAGTGGTTGTTGCTTGCAGCTCTTGCAGATGATGACCTTGGAAGGTGGATGATCCTCTGATTTGGACACCGTAATAATAGACAGAGCAGGTTCTGTGGATTGGTAGACGTGCAGCAGAGCAAGGTAGATAGTGAGGATAAGTGTTATGATCCGCCAGGTGGTGCCTCAGGCTGCCAACTGACAGACCTACTCAGAGCGTGGGGTCTAAGCCCGGGCTGTGCTTTCACCAGGGCCCCTGATGGTGGGGATGGACTTGAAACAGTACCGGGAGAGCCAGATGTGAAGAGGATGGCGGCCCCAGCAGGGTAGTAACGGATCGTGGTCCCGTGGGGG
The DNA here is from genome assembly GCF_062004578.1 of Staurois parvus. Taxonomy (NCBI): domain Eukaryota; kingdom Metazoa; phylum Chordata; class Amphibia; order Anura; family Ranidae; genus Staurois; species Staurois parvus. The sequence goes on from NW_028318157.1 coordinate 18,414,366, forward strand.
TAAGCGGGGTACAGAATCGGCGGGCAAAGAGTAGTCGGGTCACACGCAGGGTCAGAAGGGTAAGTCAGTCTGTAGAATGGTCAGGGCAATCCGGGTCAATCACAGGAGCAGGCAGAGTAGTCAGGGCAATCTGGGTCAATCACAGGAGCAGGCAGCGTAGTCAGGGTCAATCAGGGTCACAAGACGGGTGCAGGAACTCAGGATCACAGAAAGACCTTGCGGCAATGTGTGACAGTGCAGGGCATCTTTAAATAGTGTGCCCTGCACTGTCATTGGCCGGCTAGGACGCGCCCCCGGCTGTCATTGGACGCCTGAGGCGCGCCCGCGGCTCTCTACTGCGCATGCACGGCGTCCTGTCAGCCGCGGCTCGCCGGGACCTAGTGCCTGTGTCCCGGCGTGATCCGCCGCCAGTGCGCATGCGCAGGGGAAGGCGCTGCGATCCAGGACTCTGGAGCCGCGATCCCTGACATTGCCCCCCCCCCAATGGGCACCCTACAGGAGCCCCACTGATCTCTCCACCGCGGGTGACTACGAAAAAACTCCCGGATGAGCCTGGGTGCGTGAATGTTCTGGGCAGGTTCCCACGAGTTCTCCTCGGGGCCATAACCCTTCCATTTTATCAGGAACTGTGTCTGGCCCCCCCTCTTTCGGCAACTGAGGATAGTCTCCACTTCATATTCCTCCTCGTCACCTATGGTGACTGCCTCGGGAGGTCTGGATTCACGGTCCGGGAAGGGATCAGGTCTGGATGGCTTCAGGAGAGATACATGGAACACAGGATGTATCTTGAAGGTCCACGGAAGCTCGAGTTCGTAGGCCACCTCGTTGACTACTCGTTTTACCGGAAATGGCCCAATGTACTTGGGTCCCAGCTTCCTTGAAGGACACAGCATCTTCAAGTTGGTCGTTGCCAGCCAAACCTGATCCCCTGGTTGAAGCAGTAACTCTCCTCTCCTTTTCCTGTCGAACGCCCTCTTACTGTCCTCTTGGGCTTTAGCGATGGCTTCCTGAATCGTTTTGTTATTGACAGAAAAGAAGTTCAAGATGTCTTGAGATGCCGGTACTGGATTTTCAGGCATCAGATCAGGGAGGAATGTGGGATGATACCCGTAATTGGAAAAGAACGGGGATTGACCCGTAGCTGAGTGTTGTATGAGAATTCTGCGGAAGGCAACAACGTCAGCCAGTCATCCTGAAGGTAGGATGTGTAGCATCGTAAGTACTGTTCCAGCGTTTGGTTGGTCCTCTCGGTTTGGCCGTTGGTTTGTGGATGGTAGGCGGATGAAAGTGACAGCTTGATTCCCAGCGCTTTACACAAGGCGTTCCAGAACCTGGAGATGAATTGGACTCCCCGATCTGACACTATATCTTCGGGAACCCCATGAAGCCTCACTACCTCCTTAATGAAGATCTGTGCCGTTTCTGGTGCCGATGGGGTCTTCTCCAGGGGTACGAAATGTGCCATCTTTGAGAAGCGGTCGACGATCACCATTATTGCTGTGTAGCCTTGGGATGGTGGGAGTTCGACCACGAAATCCATGGCTATCATTTGCCAGGCCCGCTTGGGTATAGGTAATGGACGTAACAATCCCCATGCCCTGCTCCTGGAGGGCTTGTTCCTTTGACAGGTGGGACAAGTCTGGACGTAACGCTCGCAATCCTTGATCATGTCCGGCCACCAGAACGAGCGCCGTAGTAGATCCAGAGTTTTCGTAACCCCGAAGTGACCCGCCATTGGATGGTCGTGGCAGTGCCCTAGGACCAAGGTTCGCACTTCTTCTGGGACCATGATCCGGTCTTCCTTCCAAAACAGCCCACCGTGGTTCTGGAGGGGTGACCCAGACGGAACTGGTAGTCCTACAGAAGCATCGAGAAGTCGGGAGTGAAGTTCCGTTTGTAAAGCGAGGAAGCTTCCGGAAGGTAAGATGGTGTCAGGTACCACTGCATCGTCGGGGTCCTCAAACATGCGGGACAGAGCGTCTGGTTTTGTATTCTTAGTACCGGGTCGGTACGTTATATGGAATACAAATCGAGAAAAGAAAAGAGCCCATCTCGCCTGGCGAGGTCTCAGTCGTTTTGCTGTTCTTAAATATTCAAGGTTTTTGTGATCTGTGAATATTAGGATTGGGTGTGTTGCTCCTTCCAGTAAATACCTCCATTCTTCTAGAGCGGATTTAATGGCCAGGAGCTCCCGATCTCCAATGTCATAGTTACGTTCCGCCGGTGTCAACTTCCTGGAGAAGAACGCCACAGGGTGCATTAGTTCCTTGGTACCATTCCTTTGGGACAGAACCACTCCTACCGCGTTTTCTGAGGCGTCCACTTCCAAAACATATGGGAGAGAAGAATCCGGATGGCAGAGAATGGGAGCAGAGGTGAACAATTTCTTGAGCTTTTCGAAAGCCGTCTGAGCTTCGGGAGTCCACTTAAAGCGGACCCCTTGTTTCGTCAGTTGCGTGATCGGGGAGACCAGACCGGAGAAGTTCCTAACAAACTTTCTATAAAAGTTAGAAAAGCCGATGAAACGCTGTACCCCCTTTTTGTCAGCGGGTATTGACCAATCTAAGATCGCCGTGACTTTCTGGGGATCCATCGCGACCCCCGCGGAAGAGAGAACCAGTCCCAAGCGTTCGAAACAGCACTTTTCTGCCTTAGCGTATAGCCCGTGTTGACGCAACCGTTCTAATACCCGTAACACGTGACCCCGATGAACCTCCAGTGAGGGGGAAAAAATTAGGATGTCATCCAAATAAACCACCACGAAAACATCGAGAAAGTCACGAAAAACATTGTTGATAAAGTGCTGGAAGGTTGCCGGTGCATTACAGAGCCCGAACGGCATCACCAAATACTCATAGTGACCGAATCTCGTACGGAACGCCGTCTTCCACTCATCCCCCTCCCTGATACGAACAAGGTTATAGGCCCCCCGCAGGTCTAATTTAGTAAATATCATTGCCGATCTCAATCTCTGGAGGAGCTCGGGGACTAGGGGTAAGGGATAACGATTCTTTACCGTTATTTTGTTCAGATCACGGTAGTCTATGCAGGGCCGTAACGATTTGTCCTTCTTCTCTACGAAGAACAACCGGCCCCGGCTGGGGATGTGGAGGGACGAATAAATCCCTTCCGAAGGTTTTTGTCAATATATTCCCTCAGTACTCCCGATTCCATTTCAGACAAAGGAAAGATACGGCCGAACGAGATTTCAGATCCGGGTAGGAGGTCTATGGGGCAATCGTAGGACCGGTGCGGAGGAAGAATGTCAGCTCCACGCTTACTGAAAACGTCTAAGAAGTCATGGTAGGCCGGAGGAATAACCTGGGATAGATTGGTGTCGCCATCCAAGCACAGGAGGAACCGGGGAACCACGGATCCTGGGACGTGGCAGTGACTCAAACAGTAAGGTGACCGAAATTGAATTGTTCCCTTTTCCCAGTCAATCTGGGGGTTATGGGCCCGCATCCAAGGGAGCCCCAGAATGACTGGAAAAAGGGGAGATGCGATGGCATCCAAACGGAGGAACTCCTGGTGATGGTCTGCCATTGTGGTGAAGATGGGTGGTGTCTCCTGGTCCACCACCCCTGATCTTATACTGGACCTGTCAGGAATGGACTGGCCAGCAATAGTGGGATTCACCTGCCTTATGAGCTGCAGTACCAGGGCTGGCCAGCGGGTGCTCCCAGCAATCAGAGACTCAAGCTTGCAGCCAGTCAAACACCTGGAACTAATTATGCTGGTGTATTTAAGGGACATTCAGACCTGCAGACTCTGCCTTGGTGTTGTGTTTTTCCTGGGCCCTGTATCTTGTTCCTGCATCCTGCTCCTGTCCCTGTCCCTGTTCCTGTCTTGTTGCTGACCTGGCTTGATTCTGACCTCTGCTGACTTCTCCTGTTCTGATCCCTGGCTTGTGACCCCGACCATTCTCTGCCTGACTCCCTGTACCTACCTTCCTGTTAGTTGCTGTACCCTGCTCGTGACCTGACTATTCTCCGCTTGCTCCCCCTGTACCTACCTGCCCAATTGATATTGAACCGGCCTGCCTGACGACGCTTGCACTGTATGTACTGTTATCTGTGGGTGGTTTGGTTTGGTTGCACTGTGTTATGTTTTAGTATTGCACTGCATTTATGTTTGTATTGTTAGTGTTAATAAATTGTTTATAACTTATCTGAAGTCTGCGTTTCCCTGCGTCAGTCACACACCTCTGGTCATACCCGGGAGCCCTGACATTACACCAAGGCCAATCCTGACCAGAAGTGGCTGCACAGGGAAGCCATCTTGGTTTGTTGATGGGAAGGATGGATCTGGATGAGGTTGTGTATTTATATCTGCTAGTGTTTGATGACAGGGAGTATGCTTATCAGACTCTGAAGGAGTATACCCGGAATGAACTGCTAGAATGTATACGGCTCGCTCATGTTCTAGTAGATTAGGGCACAGAGTTCTCTGAGGTGCAGCCATTGATTGAGGTTTGTGCTGAGTTGGTTTCATCTGGTACCCCCGAATGCAGGGATGAATTTTTGCCACCATTTAGTGCAGACCAGGTAGAGTCCCTGGTGTGGTTATTAGAGGATGATGTGGGTTACTTTCTGGAGCGTTATTCCACATGTTCACCACAGGTACTAAGAGATTGTATAAACGCAGTGCAGTCTTTGGTCAGACAGGCTTTGTGTAAGCTGAGCTTTGTTCAACCCATACTGCAGACATGGACAGATTTGTTACACCCAGCCTCAGTCCGCTTACAAAGACCCAGTCCTGCTTCTAATCTATCTCCTCAAAGCTCTACTCCTGTATTCCCAACAGCTCCTCCAGTTACAGCCCAGTATACCCTGCTATCTACCGCATGTCAGTCCCCTGTTCCCACTCGCTGCACCTATCCTGCCTTTAACCCTGTAAAGAAGCCCTCTGTAGCGACTGTTCCTTCCCCTGTTCCATCCTCCAGCTCTTCTCTGTCTCCAGCTGCTCCATTCATTTGCAGACCTGCGTTTACTTGCAGTGCCCCAGTAGTTAAAACCAGAAAAAAGCGAAAATTCTTTCCAACCAGTACCATCCTGCCAGTATCCAAACCGGTGAGCCTACCGTCTGAGAACCTGCCTTCCGTGGTTCAGCCTGATGCCTCTCTTCAGCCTGATGCCTCTACTCAGCCTGAAGCCTCTACTCAGCCTGAAGCCTCTACTCAGCCTGAAGCCTCTACTCAGCCGGATGCCTCTACTCAGCCGGATGCCTCTACTCAGCCGGATGCCTCCACTCAGCCGGATGCCTCCACTCAGCCTGAAGCCTCCACTCAGCCGGATGCCTCCACTCAGCCGGATGCCTCCACTCAGCCTGAAGCCTCTACTCAGCCGGATGCCTCTACTCAGCCGGATGCCTCCACTCAGCCTGAAGCCTCCACTCAGCCTGAAGCCTCCACTCAGCCGGATGCCTCCACTCAGCCTGAAGCCTCTACTCAGCCTGAAGCCTCTACTCAGCCGGATGCCTCTACTCAGCCGGATGCTTCTACCCAGCATAATGAACTGATCCAGCCTGATGATCCTATTAGGCCAGTTGACTCGATGCCCGCTGTTGATCCAGATGATCCGGTACCTGATCCGGTTCCCGCTGTCGTGCCAATTGACTCAGAGCCCGCTGTCGTACCTGGTGACTCGGTGCCCACTGCCTTGCCAGATGACGCGGTGCCCGCTGGCGAGCCAAATGACCTGATGCCTGGTGACCCAGTGCCCGCTGTCATACCTGGTGACCCGATGCCCGCTGTCGAGCCAGACGATCCAATGCCAGATGACTCGGTGCCCGCAGTCTTGCCAGACGACTCGGTGCCCGCAGTCTTGCCAGGCGACTCGGTGCCCGCAGTCTTGCCAGACGACTCGGTGCCCGCAGTCTTGCCAGACGACTCGGTGCCCGCTGTTCCGCCAGTTGACTCGATGCCCGCTGTTCCGCCAGACGACTCGATGCCCGCTGTTCCGCCAGACGACTCGGTGCCCACAGTCTTGCCAGACGACTCGGTGCCCGCAGTCTTGCCAGACGACTCGGTGCCCGCAGTCTTGCCAGACGACTCGGTGCCCGCAGTTCTGCCAGTTGACTCGATGCCCGCTGTTCCGCCAGTTGACTCGGTGCCCGCAGTCTTGCCAGACGACTCGGTGCCCGCAGTCTTGCCAGACGACTCGGTGCCCGCAGTCTTGCCAGACGACTCGGTGCCCGCTGTTCCGCCAGTTGACTCGATGCCCGCTGTTCCGCCAGACGACTCGGTGCCCGCAGTCTTGCCAGACGACTCGGTGCCTGCAGTCTTGCCAGACGACTTGGTGCCCGCAGTCTTGTTAGACGACTTGGTGCCCGCAGTCTTGCCAGACGACTCGGTGCCCGCAGTTCCGCCAGTTGACTCGATGCCCGCTGTTCCGCCAGTTGACTCGGTGTCCGCAGTCTTGCCAGACGACTCTGTGCCCGCAGTCTTGCCAGACGACTTGGTGCCCGCAGTCTTGCCAGACAACTCGGTGCCCGCAGTCTTGCCAGACGACTCGGTGCCCGCAGTCTTGCCAGACGACTCGGTGCCCGCAGTCTTGCCAGACGACTCGGTGCCCGCAGTTCTGCCAGTTGACTCGATGCCCGCTGTTCCGCCAGTTGACTCGGTGCCCGCAGTCTTGCCAGACGACTCGGTGCCCGCAGTCTTGCCAGACGACTCGGTGCCCGCAGTCTTGCCAGACGACTCGGTGCCCGCTGTTCCGCCAGTTGACTCGATGCCCGCTGTTCCGCCAGACGACTCGGTGCCCGCAGTCTTGCCAGACGACTCGGTGCCTGCAGTCTTGCCAGACGACTTGGTGCCCGCAGTCTTGTTAGACGACTTGGTGCCCGCAGTCTTGCCAGACGACTCGGTGCCCGCAGTTCCGCCAGTTGACTCGATGCCCGCTGTTCCGCCAGTTGACTCGGTGTCCGCAGTCTTGCCAGACGACTCGGTGCCCGCAGTCTTGCCAGACGACTTGGTGCCCGCAGTCTTGCCAGACAACTCGGTGCCCGCAGTCTTGCCAGACGACTCGGTGCCCGCAGTTCCGCCAGTTGACTCGATGCCCGCTGTTCCGCCAGTGGACTCGGTGCCCGCAGTCTTGCCAGACGACTCGGTGCCCGCAGTCTTGCCAGACGACTCGGTGCCCGCACTCTTGCCAGATGACTCGGTGCCCGCAGTCTTGCCAGACGACTCGGTGCCCGCTGTTCCGCCAGTTGACTCGGTGCCCGCAGTCTTGCCAGACAACTCGGTGCCCGCAGTCTTGCCAGACGACTCGGTGCCCGCAGTCTTGCCAGACGACTCGGTGCCCGCAGTTCCGCCAGACGACTCGATGCCCGCTGTTCCGCCAGTTGACTCGGTGCCCGCAGTCTTGCCAGATGACTCGGTGCCCGCAGTCTTGCCAGACGACTCGGTGCCCACTGTCGTGCCTGGTGACTCGGTGCCCGCCGCTCCGCCTGGGGGCCCAAGACCTGTCGCTCCGCCTGGGGCACTTGCCAGACGACTCGGTGCCCGCAGTTCCGCCAGTTGACTCGATGCCCGCTGTTCCGCCAGTGGACTCGGTGCCCGCAGTCTTGCCAGACGACTCGGTGCCTGCAGTCTTGCCAGACGACTCGGTGCCCGCACTCTTGCCAGACGACTCGGTGCCCGCAGTCTTGCCAGACGACTCGGTGCCCGCTGTTCCGCCAGTTGACTCGGTGCCCGCAGTCTTGCCAGACGACTCGGTGCCCGCAGTCTTGCCAGACGACTCGGTGCCCGCAGTTCCGCCAGACGACTCGATGCCCGCTGTTCCGCCAGTTGACTCGGTGCCCGCAGTCTTGCCAGACGACTCGGTGCCCGCAGTCTTGCCAGACGACTCGGTGCCCACTGTCGTGCCTGGTGACTCGGTGCCTGCCGCTCTGCCTGGGGGCCCAAGACCTGTCGCTCCGCCTGGGGGTCCGTCACCCGCCGCTCCGCCTGGAGGTCCGGCGCCCGCCGCTCCGCCTGGGGGTCCGGCGCCCACCGCTCCGCCTGGGGGCCTGAGACCTGTCGCTCCGCCTGGGAGCCTGAGACCTGTCGCTCCGCCTGGGGGTCCGGCGCCCGCCGCTCCGCCTGGGGGCCCGGCGCCCGCCGCTCCGCCTGGGGGCCCGATGCCTCTCGCCCCGCCTGGGGGCCCAATGCCTGTCGCCCCGCCGGGGGGCCCGATGCCTGTCGCCCCGCCGGGGGGCCCGATGCCTGTCGCCCTGCCTGGGGGCCCGATGCCTGTCGCCCCTCCTGGGGGCCCGGCGCCCGCCGCTCCGCTTGGGGGCCCGATGCCTGTCGCCCTGCCGGGGGGCCCGATGCCTGTCGCCCCGCCGGGGGGCCCGATGCCTGTTGCCCCGCCGGGGGGCCCGATGCCTGTCGCCCCGCCTGGGGGCCTGATGCCTGTCGCCCCTCCTGGGGGCCCGGCGCCTGCCGCTCCGCTTGGGGGCCCGATGCCTGTCGCCCCGCCTGGGGGCCCGGTGCCTGCTGCTTCACCTGGTAATCTCCCGATGTGCCTCTGCCCGGAGTCCAGCCCGATGTGCCTCTGCCCGGAGTCAAACCCGATGTGCCTCTGCCCGGAGTCCAGCCCGATGTGCCTCTGCCCGGAGTCCAGCCCGATGTGCCTCTGCCCGGAGTCCAGCCCGATGTGCCTCTGCCCGGAGTCCAGCCCGATGTGCCTCTGCCCGGAGTCCAGCCCGATGTGCCTCTGCCCGGTGTGCCTCTGCCCGGTGTGCCCCTGCCCGGTGTGCCGCTGCCCGGAGTCCTGCCCGGTGTGCCAGTCTTTGATATCCCGCCAGTTACCAGACCCGGGCGGTGGAACTTTTTGCCCAGATAGGACTGTTTGGAGCGTCCTGAGGCCGCTCCTTGAGGGGGGGGGGGTACTGTCAGGAATGGACTGGCCAGCAATAGTGGGATTCACCTGCCTTATGAGCTGCAGTACCAGGGCTGGCCAGCAGGTGCTCCCAGCAATCAGAGACTCAACCTTGCAGCCAGTCAAACACCTGGAACTAATTATGCTGGTGTATTTAAGGGACATTCAGACCTGTAGACTCTGCCTTGGTGTTGTGTTTTTCCTGGGCCCTGTATCTTGTTCCTGCATCCTGCTCCTGTCCCTGTCCCTGTTCCTGTCTTGTTGCTGACCTGGCTTGATTCTGACCTCTGCTGACTTCTCCTGTTCTGATCCCTGGCTTGTGACCCCGACCATTCTCTGCCTGACTCCCTGTACCTACCTGCCTGTTAGTTGCTGTACCCTGCTCGTGACCTGACTATTCTCCGCTTGCTCCCCCTGTACCTACCTGCCCGATTGATATTGACCCGGCCTGCCTGACGACGCTTGCACTGTATGTACTGTTATCTGTGGGTGGTTTGGTTTGGTTGCACTGTGTTATGTTTTAGTATTGCACTGCGTTTATGTTTGTATTGTTAGTGTTAATAAATTGTTTATAACTTATCTGAAGTCTGCATTTCCCTGCGTCAGTCACACACCTCTGGTCATACCCGGGAGCCCTGACAGGACCCATCTGCCAGGAAGATGTTGAACCTCCTTTCTTTGGTCTGGAGAGGGATTTTTTGCCGGTCGGCAAAAGTCAGATCGATAAAACAACTACAGGCTCCTGAGTCAACGATTGCGGTCACCGACAATGTTCCTCCGGGGAGCTGTAAAGACACAGGTATGGCCAGGTAACTTGACTGATCATCCCTTCCTGCCGGTAAAGTAAAAGAAAAGGAAGTGGACTTACTCATTTTTGCAGGACAGGAGCGCACCTGGTGACCAGCTTCCCCGCAGTACAGACATAGGTTCTGTGATCATCTCCTCTGACGTTCCTCGACCGATAAGTGGGAACGGGCCAGTCCCAGTTGCATGGGTTCCGGGTTATCCCCTGATTCTGTGCTTTGCGGATGGTTCCCTGGGGCTGGAGCTGTGTCTCTCGATGGAATCCAAGCCACAATTTGACCCTGGCTGCTTCTTTCCAGCTGACGTTCCCTTAGTCTACGGTCAATTTGAATGGCCAACTCAATCAGTTTTTCCAGGGAGTCAGGTAGGCCTACTCGTGCTAGTTCGTCTTTGAGAGACTCAAACAGCCCGATGCGGAACTGGTGACATAAGGCCGCATCGTTCCATCTGGTGTCTCCCATGCAACGCCTAAAATCGGACGCATATTCTTCGGCTGTCCGGCGGCCTTGCCGTAGAGAGTATAGGGTAGCCTCTGCGGAAGCAGCCCGCTGAGGGTCGTCATACAGAACAGCCATGGCCTGAAAGAACCCGGTCACGGAGTCAAGATGGGGGTCGTGCTTCTCCATCAGACGGTGAGCCCAATCCTGGGGCTCATCCTGAAGGAGAGAGACTATAAATCCCACCTTGACGGTCTCGGTGGTGAACGTGCGGGGCTGCAAGTCGAAATACAGGGTGCAAGCGTTCCTGAAGGCTCGGAAGCGGCTCCAGTCACCACGGAAACGTTCCGGCAGGGGAACGCGGGGTTCAGGAGCCAGGGGTGTAGCAACCGCTCCGGAAACCGGAGTAGCGGGAGGTTGTGCAGATGGAGGACTCTGAGCAGGGGGAGTCAGGGGGGCTAATGACTCCATGAAGTCCTCCAGTCGGGCGCAGCGACTGTGGAAATTCTGGAAAGCCTGGTTTAAAGTTGCCAGGTGCTGGCAAATATCCTCTAGGGACGCCGGTCCACTTCCTGGCTCTGTCATGGCCGCAAGGTACTGTTATGATCCGCCAGGTGGTGCCTCAGGCTGCCAACTGACAGACCTACTCAGAGCGTGGGGTCTAAGCCCGGGCTGTGCTTTCACCAGGGCCCCTGATGGTGGGGATGGACTTGAAACAGTCCCGGGCCAGGTCACGACCTCCGAGCAGGCCCACCAGTGGCTGAGGAGACCTCCGGGGACGTATGCAGGTACCGGGAGAGCCAGATGTGAAGAGGATGGCGGCCCCAGCAGGGTAGTAACGGATCGTGGTCCCGTGGGGGTAAGCGGGGTACAGAATCGGCGGGCAAAGAGTAGTCGGGTCACACGCAGGGTCAGAAGGGTAAGTCAGTCCGTAGAATGGTCAGGGCAATCCGGGTCAATCATAGGAGCAGGCAGAGTAGTCAGGGCAATCCGGGTCAATCACAGGAGCAGGCAGCGTAGTCAGGGTCAATCAGGGTCACAAGACGGGTGTAGGAACTCAGGATCACAGAAAGACCTTGCGGCAATTTGTGACAGTGCAGGGCATCTTTAAATAGTGTGCCCTGCACTGTCATTGGCCGGCTAGGACGCGCCCCCGGCTGTCATTGGACGCCTGAGGCATGCCCGCGGCTCTCTACTGTGCATGCGCGGCGTCCTGTCAGCCGCGGCTCGCCGGGACCTAGTGCCTGTGTCCCGGCGTGATCCGCCGCCAGTGCGCATGCGCGGGGGAAGGCGCCGCTATCCAGGACTCCGGAGCCGCGATCCCTGACAATAAGAGACTGGAGCAGAGTCATGGGATAGCCAGGGTCATCAACAGTTGGGCAGCGTGGTACAGAATCAGAAGGAAAAGCCAAAGTCAGGGGCAGAGCCGAAGTCAGCAACCGGTAGCAGGAGAGTAATCGAAGTCGGGTCAGGAACAAGCCGGGTTGGTAACGGAGGAATCGTACAGGAACAAGCAGGACACGGGGGGAGCTGAAGACCAGTCAGCACTGAACCTGAGCAGAGGCACTCCTTAAATGGGCCATCTGGCGCCAATCTTCGCTGTGCGTGTGCGCGATCGCGCGTTCCTGTGCGCGTGCACACAACCGGCAATTCTTCTGCGGGAATTCCTATGCGCATGCTCGTTCCCGATCGCGATTCTTCTTGCCAGAAAGGTAGTCAATCCTACTATAGGACGTATGAGCTGCTGAATAGAAAGAGTAATCTTTCTCAGACAGGTGCAGGATGCGCCAGACGTCCACTAATGAAAGCCTGGAAAATACAGTGCAAATCTTAGTTAAGACAGAGGGAGATAACGAAGACTTACCTGTGGAGGAATCCAATCTCAGGACCATGGGAACACTAAAATCACCTCCTACAATTAGATTAGTGGTACCAAATGACTCCAGGCGCGTCATCACGGAGGAGAGGAAACACAGCTGTTCTTGATAAGGGGAATAGATATTAACTAGCATTAAAATAGATTGTTGATATTTTAGCTTCAGAAATATATATCAACCCTTAGGGTCTAGGTATGACTCCAACACTTCAGGGGTAAAGGAACAATGGAATGCAATGGATACACCTTTGAATTTGGCCAAAGGGTTAGTGCTATGAAACCATGTAGTGTAAAGTTTATTTTGAATGGAGGGAGTTTTATCAGACAGGAAGTGAATTTCCTGTAAGAAAAATATTGTGTTTGGTGGGGGGCATCCTTGATTTAGTCCTTCTGGGGAGGATAGACTCCACCTCCACTCCCCTATTCATTTGGGGGGGCTACCCAGGGATGCTCCTGCTACATAATGTTATTTTTACCTCCAGTCTGGGCGGGCCACTTAATGTGTCCTCCCATTGTCAGGGCCTTATGGTCTGACATATGCCTGAGAAAGTCGTCGAAGGAAGCGGGAGGGGGGAAACTCCTCCCACTGCTTGTAAAAGCAATCCTGAAGCTTTGATTGCTTTTACATGAAATCTGATCACTGGCTGAAAAAAATTATACCAGGATGATGCCTGCAGCTGTACAGCAGCATCTTGGTATAACCACTCTTTTTTACCAGAGTCTGGCTTTACAGGAAGCTAAATACAACTTCACCATCTGGTCATTGAAGTCCACCCCTCCCATGTTAAGGTTATAGATAGTGGACACAGAGGGGCTTCTCAACAACACCAGCTGCCTTGCAAATTTGGCTGGTCGTGTCTGCGTGAATAAAAGACAGGATGAAAACATCCCATTTGTCCTTCCATTTCACTGAAAGCAATACCTAGTTTTTCAAGCGGATTTTCTCCCCCTTTTTAAAATGGGTATTTACAAGCTGTTGGGGGAAGCCCCAGCGATTAGGTCGCACAGTGCCACATGCGCCAATTCCAAAATTGTACAAATGTCTTAATAGTGGTATAAAAAGTGTCCATGTATAAGTGGTACCCCATGTGGAAAAAGGATAACACCAAGTCCCAAACTATCTCATCACTGCTCCCCAGTCTTGGCATCCAGGGGGCTACATGTGACTATCTTTTCCCTTGTACATGTATAGCCTGTTTTGTAAATTGTTTGAATGCAAGGTGACTAGAAATAATAATGAGGGACTTATCAACACAGATGTTTTGCTAGGCAATATACACATCTGTAAATCTCTGGTTAAGGTGATTTAAGAGGGGCCACATTTTGTGAAGCCGGTCATATTTAACATCCCCCCAAGGATGACAGAGTGTATTGTCATTGAAATGCATAAATCACATTACATTCTCATATCTATGCCTGTCCATGGCAGCAGAAAACACAAGCATATGATGAATATTTTAGTAATGCCCATGTTAAGAGTTAGGCTCAAAAAAAGCTAATTCACAAACCATAATAGGTTTCCATGCAATTGATCTGTTAAGGTTTGAATTTGGGTTAGCAGCGATAAATTGTTGTGGATATAAATTGCTTTGATCCACAATCAATCCATACAGATCTTCCATGAAAAACAGCTAAAAAAAACCAAGAGGAGTAATTAAATTTGCTGTTTCCATCTGAATTCTGGGTTGGGCAGTGAATGGGGGAAGTATGAGTGCTGCAGAATTTGTGGGCTGCCAATTAGGATTTGCAAGCACATTCAGAAGGACACTAGGGGCTCTACGGGCCTGTGTTCGAATTCTTGGTGGCTGCAGGACACTACTTGTGCTAGCAACAGCGCCAGCTTATACTGCACTTATGGGACTCGCCACGTCACCAAGTGATACTGCAATGCTGGTATGAAAAAGACCAGGATGTACTAGGCCACTGGTACTCACCAGTTTGGCAAAAGGTTGAGCAGCACTATTACTGGCACTGCATATGAGAATCATCATGCAACTGTAACACCTCAGCAACCTGGGAACGGGGTATGGTACGCTTGAGCTTAGCAGGGACCTCTACTCCATCGTATGAGCTATCTGTCTATTGTCTTAGCTATCTGCTCTCTACAGGTTGGTATTCTGAGGCAGATTCTGTCAGGGAGGCTTCCCCTTCACTCTCATCTGACATACTCTGAATCCTGTAGGCCTCTTCATTAGTTTACCATTCGTTGGACATTTTGGCCACTAAATTAATAAGTACCTAGTGCGACTCTCAGGAAAAAGAGCACCTGGCTATCAGGGACTGCTTGAACAGCTACAAAAATTTTACCTGCTAGTGCTTGCAGAGCTCAGGCCTGATCTTGCAGTTTTGTGTGCAATGTAACAAGTAACAGTGATCTACTGACACTGCATTTGCTAAGGAAGAAGCGGGGGCTACACGTAGAAACTAAAAGCAGGTGCCGGCAGGTGCTGGGGCTGATCCTGCTAATACTGCATTTTTGGGGACACTACTATTGTGAATGCTGGTATAGTGCTGATCTGATCAAAGATATTCATGCACTATACTATCAATGTTTTTTTGTGTATGTGAGCATGTTCCTGGCAATCAAAGGTTTAAATGTGATGACTGATGTAGTGGTGGGCAATCTGACGCTATTTGAAGTCACCTGTGACACTTATACAGTGATCAGTAAAAATATCTGTACAGTGTTTTAATGACACTGGTGAAAGCGCAGTGAAGGGGTTAACTGGGGGGAGATCAGGGGGTTAAATGTGACCAGTACTTTTACTGTGTGTGTGTAGTGCTTTGACTCATGTGGATCTGCTTTCTTCTCTCTCTGGAATGGAATGTGCACCAGGGAGAGGAGATTTCATAATTTCCTGTGATTGTGTAATGTAAACACAGGCACAGGCTGAGATCTGATTTGGTACAGCCGATCAGCAGATCCAGTCCAAACATCATTGAATCTGAATCTGTTGAGTCATCAGTTCTATACCGAATCACAGCACTTCCGGGCCGACGGGCACACGGGCGCACCCCCTGCCCGTTAATACGGCAGGAGCGTGGATCACAGATATATACGTTATTTTGTGCAGGGAGTCTGCCCTGTAGCAGTAAAACTGCTATAGGGCTGATGTTAACTGGTTAAGCAGAGATGCCTTAGGAATCACTTTTTTCTAAGCAGCTAAGTAAAACACATTACAAACAATGAGTGGCATTTGTTGCTCAAACACATCAACAATCAAGCAATCACACTTTCTGTTTAAAACTCTTGCTTCGGTGTGCAAAGGTGATTGTACAATGAACTTAAAAACCACAAGAACAATAAGAGTAAATAACTGAACAAGTGTACGCTGAAATTGTGTGTCTTTTTGACTGAGATGTTGAAAAAAATAATAGTTTTTCTCACTGTAGCCTATTAAAGAAGGTAATGCTTTAATTGTGCTGTAAGAATTTTCATAAAACACAGTTACAGTATATTTTATGTCCAACAACTTAAAAGGAATTATATTTTTTCGTTTTAGGGGACAGAGTTAAAATTGCAAATAGCATATATTATTGTTTAACATAGAGCAGTACGGTGGCTTAGTGGTTAGCACTACTGCCCTGCAGCACTGGGATCCTCAGTCTGATTCCCAGCCAGGACCCTATCTGTACATTCTTTCTGTAGGTGCATGGGTTTCCTCCAAGTACTCTGGTTTCCTGCCACATTCCAAAGACATGCTAGTAGGTTAATTGGCTCCTGTCTAATTAGGTCCTTGTATATATACATGAGACCTTAGATTGTTAGCTTCTTGGGTGCAAGGCCTGATGAAAAATGATGGTGCTATATAACTATATAACTATATAATTGCCTGTAATAAACAAATTGTAATATCCAATCTCACACAGCCTCAATAATGTGGAATATTCTGTAATACTTTACTTTGTATTGGAGGAACTGATTTAAATCTGATACTTGCTTAGTCTCATTGCTGGATTGTCTTCAGTTTTACCCTTGTAACTTGTGTTCCTGAAAGCTTTGGCCTTGACTTTTGACTACTAATTTTGTAATTGTGGCTGCCTGCACGTTGCGGATCCTTGAATGTCTCTGACCTGGACTTTGATAGTGATTCTGTACCTATCTGCCTGACTGTTACCTAACTCTACTTTTGACTCCATGCTTCTACACATCAGACCTTGGCAACTCCAAGTTCAAGTCCACTGAAGTCCAACTTCCTGGCACCTGCACCCTTCTGCTGCCCTAGTAGTCCCTGTCTGAAGTAACAAGGGTGCTTGGATGGGAATTGTGCAAGAGGCCACCCTCGTCATCTCACACTCCAATGACAGGTACAAGAAAAAAAAAAATTGTAACTTATAAATAAAGTTAACAAAATGTTGAACGAGTTCTTTATTTAACAAAAAAAAATCCCTCAAAAATGCCTCCATTGTAAATCCATCATCAATCACAATGCCTTCGGCCCACTGACTTGTCAGAAAAGAGAAACAACAATCCTGCATACATGACCAATCTCAACAGTGCTCATAGCCAAATGACAGCTCCCTGTGCTGTCATCAGATATATAAGGAAAGGGGATGGGCGGTGACATTATTGACCAAAGTATTTTTATGTACATATTTGGTCAATGTCATTGCCCAAGTTTGGCCAGTGACCATATTTGGACAGTGATATCACTGTTATCCCCACCCCTTTACTTAACCTCCCTGGCGGTATTCCCGAGTGTAGCTCGGGGTAGAGTTTTAGTACCAAAAGCGGTAACCCCGAGCTACACTCGGGCTTACCATGCGGCGCTGCATAGGGAGTCCCTGCAGCACTTACCTTGTCCTTCGCTCCCACGATGTGTCCCCTGAAGCGTCCCTGGCCATCTCCTCCGGCTGATGCCGGCATCCGGCTTCTGTGTTCCGGTCCCCGTGACGTCGGGACGTACGGGCGGCGGCGGCGGCAGCGGGAAATTTGAAAATTTTAAAAAATGTCATTTTTTTCAAAACACATTTTTCACAGTAAAACATTGCTGTTTCAACCCATTTCACATACATATTGTCCCTAGTGCTTTGTCCTGTGCCCTGCCTACATTTTGTCTGTCTTTCTGCCTGGAAACTTAGAAAAATCCATGGCGTCCAAAAAATGTCCCTTTAGGTCAAAAGTGGTTTTAGACCAGCTAGAGAACAGCGATAGTAAATCAGAACCACTTGCAGAATTGAGTGATAATGATTCGTGGGGAAATTCGTCATCAGACACTGAAAACGATTTTGCGACTTTGCTCAGCAATGTACGAACTTGGCGCTCTATTTCAAATTTCAGTGTTTTCGGTTTGATTATATTATTGAATTAAATGTATTATTATTATATTATTATTTTTTATGATTATTTATTAAATTATAATTTATGATTTCGTGTTTCAAATTTTATCATACCCGCGATGTTTAATAGACTCTTGTTCGGACAGATTTCAGTGAGTTATTCCTAAAAATTACAGCCTACAATAAAAATACTACATATTTCCATGCAAAATAATGGTACCACTTTCAGCACCAAAAATCTGAAATAATCATACCGCCAGGGAGGTTATGTAACAGAGATTCTTGGTGACTTCAGTGGTTCCTAGGGACACAGTGGGTGCAAGCACCTGCAGCTTCCTTAGGAACTATCTGATTTATCCCAGGAGGCAACTGGATATTTCCTGGATCAACAATGTCTGTGTTATGTATAAATGTTAATATCCAGTTCTATTTTGTGAGTTTATGAAAGCATCCAGGTCTTTCTTAAAACAATCTACTGAACTGGCCAGAACTAGTTCTTGAGGGAGTCTATTACATATTTTCACAGTTGTTGCTATGAAAGCCTTTCTGTACAAGGAGGTTTTTT
The DNA here is from genome assembly GCF_062004578.1 of Staurois parvus. NCBI lineage: Eukaryota > Metazoa > Chordata > Amphibia > Anura > Ranidae > Staurois > Staurois parvus. Next base: position 18,432,192 of record NW_028318157.1, read on the forward strand.
TTTCTTTTTTCCTCAAGTGCCCCCTTGTCCTCTGTAAAATGATGAACACACATTTGAAATCCTATAAACTCAAATCTGCCACTGCAGCAGAGAAGCTCTGTAGTTCTCAATGGAGCATAAGTGCGGTGATGTCACCACACTTGTAGCCCATGGGTACTCTCTCCAGCCCTGCAACTGAAGGTCTGTACTTTGGTACAGACCAGTGCCTGCAGAAAAAGTACGAGAAAGAGAGTAAATGTACATTTTTTTCAACTAATTATGGCCGTATTTATTTTTTATTTATTTTTACAAAAGGTAGACTTAGCTAGCCTGACTAATGCCTCGCCCTACAAATTTATAAAGCAGTCCTTCTTTCAACCAGTAGACTTTTTTTATAGATATTTGTCAATGAAAGCAAATTTGAATTCCTGTAAACCCAGCCTTTTATGATGTCACTAGCAAGAGTTTTGTGCATCAAGCTTATAAGAAGAAATACATGTGCTTCAGAAACCCAGTGAGAATTGTATGACATTATTACTAGCAACTGATCTGTGCACTATAACTGTGTTTGTAAATAAACCTGCACTGGTCTTGCTATTGGAAAGTGTGTCTACTTATTAATGGACATGTCTTTCAATATACATAGATTTTCAGCCTTGCACTTTTTACTGAGAATTATATAAAATTGTCATTAGCAACAAATCCATGCATGCATTTCATTCCTATTTGCAAACAAGTTTTTCAATGTCAAGTTTATTACAGTAGAAATATTTCTACTCTAAAAAATAATAATAATATCCATAAAAATACATATATGAATTGTTGGGTATGCAGGATATAGTTGGCCTGTTCTTACATATGTTATTGTGTATTATACTTTCTCAGCCAGAGGATACTGCAAAAGAGATTTGCAAATTCACAAGTCACAAGTTTAAATTAGACATTTGCGATTCGTTTCATTCTAAAACTAAATTTGGACCGAATTTTTGTTATTAGGAGATTCAGATTTATCCAATTTCCAAATTAAAATAGTAACAGATTTAAATGAATCAAAAAAAAATTAAACAAAATATTGTCCAAAATAATGAATTATTGGAGTCTAATATGAATTGAATTTGAAAACAAAATTGAACAAGAAAATTTGAAATATGAAATGTAAACATATTGCTGATTTCCTTCAAATACTGTGGTGGATATTTCCTAGAACTGGAGAGTACAAATTATGGTGCAATTCTGCATAGAAACCAATCACCTTCCAGGTTTTAGCCCCGGTTCACATATATATGCCGCGGGCCGCATTCTGCATGGGCACGAGAGCCCATTCATTTGAATGGACTCCCGTGCCCCATGACACGCAGGGAAGAAGTCCCTGCACTTCTTCCGAAAACGCAGCCCGCACGGAACCTCGGTTCCCAGTACAGTTGCGTTTTCCAGTGTGGGTGGCGTGCCATTAGAACTAATGAAACCCGTCTGTGGGTCCGCATTCCTCTGTGCGGGTGGTGAGGCTGCATGGATTTTCGTGGGGATCCACAGCGGCACCACCCGCACAGATGTGAACCTAGCCTTATTGCCAAAGCATAATTGGACAAGCTGAAGTTAGAAGCTGATTAGCTAACATGTACAGCTGCACCAGATTTTGTACTCTCCAGTTTAGTATATCAACTCCATTGTTCATTAGCAAAATTATATATGTATTTAGTTAGCTCCAATTTTAGTATATCTACCCCTGTGTGTACCTAAAAGAAATGTTGTTCTGAAGCCCACGGGTATTCAAATATGGATTTGATTTAGATTTTTCTTCTGCTCACTCACTTTGCATTTTTTAAATTGATAAAAATAAACAAGTAAAATATATATTTTTTAAAGCATTCATACTTTAGATTATTTCTTCACACCTTCACACCTTCCTAAAACTTTTGCAAAGTACTGTACATCAAGACATCAAAATGATGAAGTTAGATATTGCTTTTATAACCTAGAACACTTTGCTTGTTCTGAACAAATGGTCAATCAAAAATCATAGATGGTGCAATTTTCTTTTCTGCAACCAGTCAGTGTTGATGGGGGAATCCCTCCAGCGGAGCTATTGTGTTCTCTCTTCGTGGGCGGGTAGCTGTCCCTGCTTGGAGAATACCCAGTGTTTATTGATATAGCTGCTGGAAATAATCGGATGAAAAATCCAACATGCTGGTTGTACCGAAATCTATCAATCCCCCCTAACCCGATTCTGGCAGCAGTGGATGGTGTGCACGAGTGAAGGCATGACATGCTTTTAATGACTATACGAAACATAATTGTTACACATGTTTGTCTTAAGGTATACAAAAAGATAGTATCTTCAATCGTGTGAGTTTCATGTTAGAAATACTGTAGACTAGTAATTCCATTTTTATACATTGCATGCCGCCATATTTCCTATAGAAGAATTTTGTGGTATTTCATAAATAGCATCAAGGTGTTTGGGGTTCAGCACATGTTGCACAATTTGTATATGTGATAATGATGATAACTTACCTATAATTTCATATAACATATTCTGTGGGGCCCATAATGGAGACCAATATGTTGTGAAAACTTCTTTTATCTGATAAAATCACAAATATGTAAACTGTATATGAACAAGTAGTACCTAACTAAATTTCGGATGTTCTATTTGAACTCAAATCGATTCAATATTTTTGAGTCGATTTGAATACTTCTGAAAATTCAAATCCATTTGAAAACGAACAAATGAAATGAAACTAAATTAAATAAACTACAAAAATGAATCATCCTAATTTAATGTATGTAATGAAACAAAATTGTCAACTTAACAAATCCATCTGAAATGAAACAAAACAAATTTTTTTAAATCTGCATGTCTAATGAACTTATCCTTGAAATATGCTTAGCTATTGAAACAGTTTCTGCTTTCAGTGTTTGATATTTATTTCTGTGCTTTTTTTATATTGTATTGTATTGTTTTTCACTCATGTGGTGGTTTTGCTGGGTCTGTATAAACAGGGTCTTTGGGGATTCATGAATTATCCCACAGGAAGAAAAATATATTTTAAATATATTTCAAAAATATTCTTCCCAAATATATTTACATATATTTGAAATACTACAATATTGTTAGGATTCAATATATTTCGAAATATATTTTTATATATATATATATATATATATATATATATATATATATTGTATGTTGAAATGCGTTTTTAACATTTTTTTAAAATATTTTTTTAATATTTTAAAAAAAATATTTGTTTTAAATATATTCTTCACTTTTTTTTTTTAAACATATGAAAAAGTCATTTTAACATATATTTTTACATATATTGGTAAATGCATTCCAAAAATGTAGATTAAATGTATTTTTAATGTGGGATGGTGCAAATGTCCACCAATGGAAAGCAAACAACACCAAAGGGGAAATATTTACCACAGCAATCAAAACACATTTAGCTAAAAAAGAAAAGATAATGGCTTCCAATGAAACAGTCAGATTGGGCACATTTAATATATTACAGGTTGAAGGAAATCCCCTGCTTTGCTTGAACACTTGCATAATGGCTTAAGGGATCAAATACCTTGAATGAAGAGGTAAATCCAGATTTCCTTGGAAAGTTTTAGATTCATCTGATCCTCCTTAAGATTAACCCAAAAACATTTGCTTATTTTTAGATCATATCTTAAATTCATGTCAGTATTCATTTGCATCTGTAGGCATACAACACTTGGCAGTCTTAAGTCAGCCATACTTGGATTGAAATTTTGATCCATGTATAGACACTGTGTTTGTAGAGAAGTCAATTGGCAGATTCAATTGACTTCTGTACAACTGCTCTGTCGGATTTTCCCAGCTTGATCAGTGCCGCAGGTTATAGCCTGCAATGTGGATTTGTGTTTTTTCTGACAGCAGAGAAGCCTCCCCACTGTCAAAATATGGATTGGGGAAATTGGGTCAGTTTTTCTTTGTTCAGTTCACTGGTTGAACAAACAAACCTGGCTCATCTATGGGCTGCTTCAGAGTCCCCATATAAGATTAGATTTTTGATAAGAATGTTTGTTCAAATTTCTGAAAAATGTTCATCAGACTATTTAATGATCTCTTCATTGACTAATTTTGTTTGAAAAAGAGCAGATATGCGCAATTGTGTTTGACTGGCATGCACATATTTAGTTTTTTTTTACTGTTCTGTTAACTGACTATATTACAATATAAAAGAAAGAATATAATTATGCTTCGAGTTATGTGTATACAATATACTTTTATTTTTTTAACAAACTTTTGATGGCATTATTCTTCCACAAATATGCAAGCATATTTCATACATATTTGTTGAAATGAATTCAGAAGGAATGTTTTTCTTGCACATGCCAATTACAATACCTTCCATTTTTTCTGACTAGAAACCATATGCAATGGAGGAGATTTACTAAATGTGGTGCATTCAGAATCTAGTTGCAGCTGTGCATGGTAGCCAATCAGCTTCTCATTTAGGATTTGACAATAAAACCTGGATGTTGATTGGCTTCTATGCAGAACTGCATCAGATTTTGCACGCTCCAGTTTTAATAAATAACCCAAAAGCTTCCACCCTTCTTCAAATTTCATCTCTCTGCCCTTCTTTACTGGTCCTTCTTTTGGAGCAATCAGTCTTTCATGGTCTTTTTCTCAAAAGCATGATTGGAAAAAAGGTATTCATCTTCATGTTTAATCATTTCACTGATTTGACAATATTTCTGCAATAGCCAGTTAAAGTATAATTTATAACAAGCATCCTTGGACTCTAAGGAAAATAATCACATTGAGACACATTTTCTATGTTACTGCCCTTATGTTAAACCCCTGACCTGTTAGATAAGCACTTTGAAATCATAAATAACCTGTAATATGTCATAAAAAGCTTTTCAGAAACAGACATACTCATGCAAGGTTTCAGGTGCAAACTAGAAAGGAGGAAAATGGAGACAATTTTGGCACAGTTGACACACATGCATAATGCAACTTTTTAAACCATTTTCTAAATGGGAAGCCCTTATAGTTCCAAATGACTTTATAGTGCATTTTTAGATGTCATGTTACACCATGTTGCTTAGCAACAGTACGCCTCAACCCGCAGTCTCTTGAGTGTTCCTAACAAAATTTCACTGATCCATTAGCACAAAATTGCTCATTTTTAATTCAAATGTATGAAACCTTATGCAGCATAAGCAAAACATACAATGATATAAAAACAGTAAATTTCCTTTTTGTTTTTTTATGCTTCAAGTTGTGTGTAAAAAAACTGAATAAGCCTTACATATGTATCCACTGTCAAAGTGATGCAATATTTACTTGCCTTTTTTGCATTATAATTTTACTGCATACTTTCCAAGTTCCGTAACATGAACAAAATGACAATAAAGTAACTAGAACTATAAATTAGTGAATCATTATTAAAAGAATAAATCCAAACTACTCCTCCACTATGTGGAAGACACATTTCTGGTTCCTTTGCATGTCGTCTACCCTTTTGTTTACTACCCCAATCCTTGCTACAGCTCCTGAAAAGATCCTGTGAAAAACACCAAACTCTATGGTTAGTGGTTGGACTCAACTAGACACCTCCTGCCCTCTGACAGTGCCTAGGTCTAGTGATTGGTTGCACAGGCATAGAGCACTGCATTGCGCAGGGAAAAGGGAAGCATACATGTGTGCCCTATGCAAAAAAAGATAGGATAGATTAGCCAGGTAACAAAGCAGGTACAGTAAGTAAAGACACTGGAGCATGCATTCCTCTCAGATAAGGGGAATAATTTGTATTTATTGTTTTATCTATAGGTTTACTTTAAATTGAAATCATTGTTAATTTTTAAATATATTTTCCTTTTTTTTTTTTACATAACTAAATAATCTTAGTATTTTATATTAGCTCCCAATGCTTACCATCATCTTATGGAGGGTCCATATGAAGGGATAAAACTGTACAGGAGAAGGTCTATTTTTCATATAATAACAATATTCCTAGTACCAGATTTTTAGGTATACTCCTTTCCCAAATATTCCACAGGAGAGTATCTAGAGTCTTAGTTCCTAGCCCTATGACTTTAGAATTAATAAATTATGAAATCTTGGAAAGATGGGTTGGAAGCATTTTCAAGCACCAGGATTTATTAATGATTTTATAAGTCAGTAAAGAATCCCAAGAAATTTATCAGATTCTCCTGATTTGAGAAAGTGTATTTGTTAGGTTCTGGAGGACATCTTCAGTCTCTATCAGCTTATCAGGTCATATTGCTAACAAACCAGTGTACATTTGAACTACAGCACTTGGAAATCATTAGTTGGCTGTTATGGTGATTTTAAGATTTTGACTTTATTATGTATTACAGGTGTTTACTTCACAGATACTGTATGCACATGGAATGAGCTGTGAGGTGTGAGCAGTGAGGTATTCTGCTAAATGGGGAGCTTAGGCTGGAGCCTAGTTAAAGAGTATGTAAACTCAACATTTCATATTCCTGATATGTGCCTGCTGTAACATGTACTTATATGAAACAGTATTATGTTCTCTTTGTATTGCTTCCTTTGTGCAATCCCTGGTATTCCTGCCAATCCCTCTGATTTCCTAATAAAAACTGACCACACTAAGCAGGAGAACACACCATGGTCAGCTTTCTACCTGTGCTGGGATTTCAGCCTGCTCTCCTCCAATGATCAGACCTAAGCTGATATGTCTCCTCCCCATTCCCAAACAGCCTTTCACTGAGAAGGTCAGTGTGCCGCTGTTTCTCCTTCACTAGCTCTTATGCAGCTGAGAACAGAGGTGAAACAAATATTAATATTTTTTTTATATCTATATACAAATGTTTTGCCTTTAATTTTTTTTTACCTGTATGCATGTATGCAAGCCCATTGTATTAATTTCTTCTGTCAGCTACTGTTAAGCAGATCCAGTAGTCTGTGACAGAAGAGATGTCATTAAGAGTTATGAGTAGTTATCAGCTTGGTCAATCTAAGAGGAATTTAGCCCATTCAGTTGTGCAGGGAAAGTAATACATATTTGGGACTGATCAGGGGAGTAACTGGTATGTCCCTAGTCTGTGGCTGCCTGCATTTTTTGAAAGTCAGCATCTGACTCTTGTCCTGTCCACCTGTTAAAGATGTAACCCCCCCTGGCAACTAAAGCTTTCTGTCAAATAAATGATCCTGTGTCTGTTCTGTCAGCTGTGAAAACTGAAGTTAGTAAGGCTAATGTGCTATAACATATAACCAAGCAGATACTTATAATTATAACACATTAAAATCACTAAAGTGCTGGACTGCAGTTGTGCAGCTACATTTGGCTTTTAATCTTCTCAGTTGGCATAACATACAGTGCATGGGATTGTTTATTTAAGATAAAGTTTTTGCGGCTATTAGACAGGGTTTTTCTTATAACACTCTCCTTCTCATTTCTCCCCTTTCCTTTCTTTCTTTCTGTCTTCTCCTATCCTCCTTGCCTTCCACTACACCCTCCCTCTCTCCCCCCATCTTCTTCCCTTCCCTCTCTCTCCCTCTCCCTCTATTTCATTTATTTTTTGTTACCTCTCTTCTTCCCTCCTTCTCTCCCTACTTCTTTATCTCTTCCTTTCTCTCTCTTTCTCCTCTCCCCTCTCTCTTCCACCTTCTCTTTCCCTTTTCCCCCTCTCTCTTCCTCACTGTAATGTACCTGGTGATGGAGCCTGAAGCGCAGGAGTAGGCCTCTCTTACAGCTCTAGTTCAGGAGGCCTGATAAAGCAACAGGGAATGCCAAAGCAGAGTGGCACAGGTGCCTGGTAGGTTTCCTGCTGACAGATACTGATGTGTGTCAGGATATGCAGAAATGGCTGGCTGGTGCACACTGGCAGAAGGACTGAAGCCGGCATCAGACACAGATCAGCTGGTTCAAATACAGGATGAAGAACAAAAGGCAGGGTCATACAATCCGGGTCAGCAACTAATGGGAAGATCAGGTACAGACGGCAGGCAGAAGAGTAGTCAGGAGTCAGGCAGGGGTAAATATTAGCAAGATAAATGAGCAGAAGGGGCAAGCAGAAGAGTAGTCAGGAGTCAGGCAGGGGTAAATAATAGTAAGGCAGATAAGCAGAAGGGGCAGGAAAAAGCATAGTCCAGAGCAGGGGCGGACTGACAACTCATGGGGCCCCCGGGCAATAGGGGATCATGGGGCCCCTGTGTCCTTACCCAAACTCAAAAAAGCCTATGAAAAAGGTACCAGGGGCATCTCAAGGGGCCCCCTACTGACCCCGGGCCCTCGGGCAGTACCCGAGTTTCCGAATGGTCAGTCCGCCCCTGGTTCAGAGATAAGGCAGGGGCCAGTACAGCAGTGTTCATGTAGATTCAGGAGCAGATTGGGGTGGCAACAGAAGATCAACACAGGAACAGATGCACAGAAATGTAGTAGATCAAACAGCAATGTACTAGAGCAGCTTAAATAGCCTGCACACCTGCAATTTGGCCATTGCCAGAGTTCCTCAGATTTGTCTGCCTGCGCAATTGTATGTGCCTTTCCTAACGCTCTGTCTCTCTTCCTTCCTCTCCTCTTCTCCTCCCTCCCTCTCTGTTCCTTCCTCTCCTTCTTTCTTCCTCCCTCCCTCTCTCTTCCTTCCTCTCCTTCTTTCTTCTTCCATCCCTTCATCCTCCTTCCTTCTGTCACTCCTTTGCTCTTCCTCCCTCTCACAGCCTCTCTCTTTCCCCTGGTTCTGCTGACTGCTGCACCCTAAACTCTGTGTTCTATGTTCCTTACTACTGGTCCCAGCACTCTATACACTATGTTGTACTTTAGATATCCTTGACCAAAGTGTTTATTGTTTTAATTGTTGTTGGATGATAAGCAGTCCCTGACTATTTTAAAGACATTTGTCTTTAGGGTAGGCATATATAAAGTACAAGCTTTCTTGTGTGTGCAAAAAAGGGAGGGGGGGACAACTGACCAAAGTTCAGCTTTAACTTTAACTTTTTCCCTAAACTCTATCTCTAAAAGTGAATAGTAGACTCCATAACTTCTAACAATTGACACTAACCTAAGCTATTCACTAAAGTATTCTCTAACACTCAATTGACCCTTACAGCAAGAAACAAATCCAGTGCAAGAAATGAAGCTGAAAGATAACGTTCTTTTCCTGAAGATAGTATCAATCTCCCAGCACTGAAAATAAATGATCCCTACTTGTAACTGATCTTTAAAAAGCTAAAACAAAAAAACACAATATTAAGGGTCTACTTAAAATAAATGAAAGTTCTTGTACATCCGTTTTGTGCTATTGCCTGTGCTGGTCGAGTGTTTTTCATTGATTTTTAACACCACCTTTGACCACTGAATAGTGCCAAGTATTACTGGAAATTCCTATGTTAGTTAGCAACATTTAGAGGCCAAATGTGGTATTTTCCATTTTAAATCAATGAAAAACATTCAACCAGCACAAGGAGAGGAGTTACAACATTATTTTTTTTTTGCCCCATTTACCCATAACAAATGTATATGGACTGGCAGTATGGCTGTGGGCATTTTTTCTTTTATACAACCCTCAGTATCATTGCCTCTGTAGTATAGACGTTCCCTTGTGTATGTAAGTAACAACAATTACTGTATAATAACAAGCCTCCTTTGTGTATATAAAATTATGTAGAAAATCCATATACAATTCTGGGTTTGTTTTTACATATTTCTACATTTGTAGTACATCTGTAAAGAAAGACTATATCAAATTCCGAAATGGCCATGAAAATAATCATCTTCATAATCTTTACTTTTCATCTATGAAGGATTATCAATAATTTGTAATCAAATTTCATCTACCACCAATATCATCAGATGTTCATATTTTTATAAGCATTAGTAAGCAATTATAAGTGACAAAATGTTTTTGTGTTTATTTTTGACAAGAATATTGGCTGTAACTAATGCAATGAACTACTATTTTTTTACTATATTAGCAATGCTTTGGATGACTAGAAACAGATATAGATCACATCTCTTTGTGTCTCAAGCTAATTTTTCATTTGACTTTCAAATAAAACAAAATGTTTGATGCATTTTTAAAATAGTCAATAATGTCATAAATATTAACTGTACATAAAATACAATTTTAGATGCTGCACAGTCTAATTTGCTAGAAATAAAACTTTAAAAAATCATCCTTGGAATAGAGGCTCGATTCTCTTGAATCAAAATTTTTTTGCAGACATACGATTCCTAAATTTATAAAAGGAGATGGAAGCTAATGTATCTTGTTAAAAAAATGAAAATGAAATTATCCCATTGTGTAGAATTACTAGATATTGTTCTTCTGTCTCTGCCTTATTCATCTATTTGTACAAAAAAAATATGGGCTACTTAAAGGCGTCTCTTATAATCAGTGGGATTGCAAAGAGAGAACAAATGCTACTCTAATGTATAAATGAAGTAATTACATGACTCAACCCTACTTTTTGCGAGTCTATTGTCCGATTTCCTTTTTTTTTTACCTATCAGCAAATAATGTAAGCCCTAGTACAGCTCTGGAAAAAAATAATATGCTTTGCATGTTAACAAGAAGGTTTTGCCTTGCCTTTGTAGCATATTAAGTTCAAGATTACTGAATTACATGCTCAGTTGTTCAAAATTGGATTTGTTTGTCAAATTTGAAGAAGGTCTAAATGGGTTCTATTAAACTGTTATATATTCATCTTTGACTTTTTTCGAAGTGCTTTAAATAAATTCTCCAAAAGTAGAGTAAGAAAAAGTCTTGAGTTTAAATTTTAAATTAATTTATAAATACATTTTAAAATAAAATATCTTCTAATTATTCTAACATTGGCTATTAAAATGTTAGTTCTCTAATAATATAACGTTTAGTGGGAAGGCCATGGGGGAAGCAGACATAACAGGCCAGCTCATTGCTAGGCTCTAGCAGTCCCAATGGTCATAGGTGAATAAGTAGGTCAAAAAGCACTATAGTCTGATATATCAGGAAGAACTAACACTAGTGTGTATGATCTGCCCTTAAATGCCCCTTTATATTATCCTATGTGTCCATAGGCATTTTCTGGCATTTAGATGTAGGGATGCTTAAGGGCAGAAATCTGAACACACCAAAATTGTATTCAGGAGAGGATATTTTGGGTAGAAAAAAACACCCAACACATCTAAACTCGACTTCACATGTGTAAACACAGCTAAACACCAGGAATGTTCAGCGGTTAAGTGTTTATTTATTTCAGTGGCCAGAATAAATTACTATTCTAGCCAATAAAATAAATGAACACCCAAACACTTGATGTGTCTGAAGAACACAGCTGACTATCCAGTGGAACCCATGATATCATGCCACCGACTGTAAGTTTCTGGTACATTGCCTGTTCCTTTATCTATTAAATGTGAGTACATTTTTATCATTTATCTTTTTATTTCAGAAATATTATTACACTTAGAGCAGCCCAATTTCCCTTTGGTTTTTGCACCGTATTTTTACATCCAATTAAATAATAGAGCAGCATCTAAACTACAAATAAAAATATATCACATCAGTCTCCAATGTGTAAATAACATAAGTGAAACAAACTAAATCAAAGTAAATAAAGTCCACTAATATTAATTATGTCCACTTGTGTCAGTGATTTGCACCTTTTTAGAATCTACACCACCACTTGTGACCAACAACAGTGCATTTGTATGAAATAGTTTCCATCCCCTCATATATGGCCATCCAGCTCCACCAATACACTGAAGTTGCCTGGTAGTACCACACTTCACCACCACAGACAGTTAAGTCGCTTATTCAATGCTGTATGGGTGAGAACCGCTCACTGCATGGAGCCGTACCACGGGACCATATATTGTGTAGTAGTTTATTTAAAATGAGTCAGTCTTTACATAAGAATGAATTAAAAGCATCCAGATGCCAAGAAAGTAGCAAGCACCAGATTATATACAAAGTGCACGTACAAAAATGGCAGCCTGCTCTGAAACTGGAAGTAGTGTGAGTGCGTAGGTCTGCCCCTATACGTTTCGTGCAATAGCGTATCTTCAGAGCATGCTGTATGAGACCATTCACCAGGAGCAGCTCCCTATTCACCCTCCATAGATCTCTATTGGGAAGCATCAGATGCCAGCTGCTGGACACATTGTGTAATGCCTGTGTCACACCATCTCTTAATTTTTTTGTACATTGACTTTTATTAATACTACACAGAGAATGGTGCTCCTCCCCTCTTTCCTCTTTTCTATTGTTTTATATCCATCTGAGTATTCTTAAGAAGCTGCCATCTGTTGCCACTGAACATATTGATATTCTGTGTTTTATCCATATGTACGTAAGTGCAATATGTATCATCCAGTTTTTTTTATTGATTTTCCTATCACAACTATACTTAGACAGTGGTGCTCTCTCTCCTCCTCCATTCATTCTGTTTTTACTACTGATTGCATGGCAGAGCAGCATATGTATGCTCTTTGCCATGCTGAACCTGTTTTGCATCAATGATTCTAACTTTACACATGTTTCGTAAACTTCAAGTTACAGTTACTTTCTGTCTGCTCATTCTCCTGATTACCTATTCTGTTAAACTTGTAGGAAGCTTTATACTGGAATTGCATGGGGAATGTAGAAAAAGAAACAAATGGGAAAGATGGAAAAAACATGATGTTTGCAAGTATTGATGAAGATTTATTGGGTCACGGATTATCAAAAACAGTAAGCCTGGGTTTACACTGATGCATTTGGTATGTGTTACGTTTTGCACGGGCACAGCAGCCCATTCATTTGAATGAGCTGCTGTGCCTGCAGAAAATGCAGGGGAAAAGTCCCTGACTCTTTTTCCAAAACATACCCGCAAAGCAACTGCATGGAACCAGATGGTGCTGTGGGACTATGCGGTTTAGCACACCCGAAAAGGAGCTGTGTTTTCAGATGCATGGGGGTGCATTACAAATTACACATTTGGCACATTTTGGCTGCAGGTGCTAACAGGTGTGGAAGTGAATGCGATTTACACACCTTCTTGCTCCTGCAATAGTGTGGACTTAGGCTTAGGTGTTATTAAACCTACACTTGCAGCTATACAAATACATTTAGAGTGTATAAAATGTATGTTTGTAAATTAAATACATCTTTTAGACAAAATGAATGGATTGTGCAGCCTAAACCAACAAAAATATGGCTTGAAAGTCTATAAACAGAGAGTATATAATAAATGTAGACAGAAAAGGTAAAAAGAGGATGGATTCCCCCTGTACCTAATATGTTTCTTGGTAGCCTTTAGTCTTCAAATTATTATTATTATTATTTTCCCGACCTAATTGTCAAAGATTATTAAAAAATAACTTTGGACTTGGAGGATAATTGTGAACAAACATGTCAATCAGCGGTTAAATCTAAAGGTTATGAATGATTGTAAATACAAATCGGGTCTAATACACTTCTTGTAGTGAACCAGACTAAAGGCTGATTTACACCACAATCTCTGCGTTCACTATGCATTTCTTCATGGGTTTTTATATGCGTTTAAATGTATTTTCAGTTCATTTTCAGTGTGTTTGTGGTGCTTTTTAGGAATAATCTCTTCATTTGTTTAAAATATTTTTTTTAACCAGTGTGTTTAAACACGATTGTTCATGTTCTTCCATGCTTTCAGTGCATTTGCACACATTTATGTGTATTTGTAGTGCATACTGGTGCAGAAAAATGCAGCATGCTTTACTTTTTTTAAATACACAAGTGTACTGAAGTGGTGTAAACTAGACGCATTGAAATACATGAATCCTTTTTTGCATATGCGTTTGTACAGCATTTATGCTGCTTTTAACCACTTCAATACAGGGAACACTTACCCTCTTCTTGCTAGGCCAATTTTCATCTTTCAGCATTGTCACATTTTGAATGGCAAATGCACGGTCATTCAATACTGTACCCAAAATAAATTTTTAGCATTTTGTTCACACAACTAGAGTTTTATTTTGATGGTATTTGATCACCACTGAGTTTCTTTTTTTTTTTGCTAAATAATCAAAACGACTGAAAAATTTAAAAAAAAAAAAGTCTTCTTTGTTCTTGTTTCTGTTATAAAATTTTGCAAATAAATAATTGTTCTTCATAAATTTAGTTCAAAATATATACTGCTACATTTCTTTGGTGAAAATACCCAAATCAGTGTATATTATTTAGTCTGTAGGAAAGTTATAGCGTCCATAAACTATTGTATATATCTGAAAATATCAATCCTGCTGTACTGATGGCCTATCTCATTTCCTGGTGCCCATAAATGTCAGGATGGTACAGATGTCCCCCAAATTACCCCTTTTTGGAAAGTAGACAGACTGAGGTATTTAGTAAGAGGCATTGCGAGTTTTTTGAAGTTGTAATTTTTTGTCATAATTCTGTGGAAAATGAAGAAATTTAAAAAAAAAAGTTTTCATAATTTTTTTTTTACATACTGTCACCAGTGCAGTACAGCATCATTGTATAATTGGTGTGGTGCTGATCAGGGACACTGACTGGCGACACTACGAAAAAAAAATAATATGTAATATTATTATTATATTTTTTTCATTTTATGATTTTTTTTATAACACATTTTGACCAGAGTAATATAATGTTACCATAGTAACATTATACTACTCTGGGGAAGTGATCAGTATTTTTTATACACATTATGATTGCTTATAGCAATGAATTTCATTGCTATAAGCAAGCATTTTACTGAATGATATATATTCATTCAGTTTGTTTTGTTGTGATTAGCTATGATTGGCCACAGTTAATCACATGACACAGATGGGCTGTGATTGGCCTAATCTGGTACCAGCAGTCACATGGTACCAGCAATAGGCCAGTACACAGATCAGTCATCAGCTGTGTCCAATGGATACAGCCGATGACAGATCTTGGCCCGCGGGCACATGTGAGGCGGCAATCCTGGAGGACATCATATGACGTCCAGCCCGATTGATGAAAGACCCACCCAGCCTATAGAAAATTACAACCAGGTGGGAAGGGTTAAAAATGACTGCATCTGGTGTAAGAGCTCATTTACACCACAATCTCTGCATTCCCATTTGTTTCTGTATGCATGTTTGCATGCGTTTTCAGACCATTTTCAATGTTTGAAATGTATTTACATGTGATTTTGCAGAGGGTTTTCAGGGCTTTTGCAATGCTTTTTTTGAATAATTTTTTTATTTATTTCAATTTATTTTCTTTACTAAATTGAATTTACCTGCATTCATGCATATTTGCATTGTGTTTGCAAGTGTTTATGTGTGTTTGCAGTGCAAAAAAATGCAGCATGCTGTACTTTTTAAACACATGAAAGCACTGCAATGGTGTAAACTAGTCATATTGGAATACATTTATTTTTCTTGCATATGCACTTGTATTGCGTGTTTAAAAGCACCTAACTGCATCTGGTGTAAGGGCATATTTACATCATAATCTCTGTGATCACTGTGTTATGCTGGATGTATGTATGCATTTTCAGTGCATTTTAAGTGCATTTGTGTTTTTTTGGAATTTCTTCATTTATTTAAGTTGTGTGTAAAGCTACCTGTGTGCATTCATTCACATACAGTATGCAGTGCATTTGCTCAGGTTGATGCATGTTTGTGGTGCATTTGCGCACATTTGCCTACATTTGCGGTGCATTCCAGTGCAGAAAAATGCAGGATACTATACTTTTTAAAATGCACATGAAAGCACTGCAATGCTGTAAACTAGGTTCATTGGAATACATTATTTTTCATGAATATACACTCATGTTGCTTTTAAAAGCACACTATACTGCATCTGGTGTAAATGAGCCCTTAAAGATTTTACATACTCTTAACAAGCATAGATTGGTAAAGTCCAGCTCTGCGTTTTATGCTGCCTCCTCCTCCAGTTCACTTTAAAGTGTAACTAAACCCAGAACCCTGCATTCACTATATCTGGTCTCCCACAGTACACAGAACATGGAAGTGCAATTATTTTATTAAATATAAACTGCAAAATACCTCATCAGCAGTTAGAGTGGTCTTGTGACTTCTAACAGTGTCCAGCAAAGCACTTGTTAAAGCTTGTAGGAGGGGTTTTCTTTCTGCTCTAGGAGGATGCAAAACCCTTGACCTCTGTTTGGACAGTGCTGATTGGCCTTGTGCTGATCACATGCACTCTCCCCCCCAAAAAAAAACCTCTCTAACAATACACACCAAACTGAGCATGTGCAAATGCCTACAGTTCAGTCTGTCATATCAGGAGATAAGAGGTGATCTCTTGAAAAAGGGGAGGAAAAGAGAAGAATGGATCAAACAGCCTTTTTACACAATGCAGATGATTAACCCCTTAGGTTCCACAGTGAGTATAACAAGCATGCTTTACTGCATATACAGACTGATTTTACTGTTGTGGGTTTAGTAACACTTTAACTTCACATCACTGACTTCTGACTTCATGTCTCCATAAATACAACAGTGACAGTGACCAGTGGCAGGAACTGGAGGGAGCTTCTGGGTACCAAGATCAACACTCCCCAACGTGTTGGTTTCTCAGCAGACTTCAGGGGCTGATAACTCCTGAACAGAGCTGTGTTTCTCAGCAAATACTGGGAAAGGTGAGTATTTACACTGCTCTGTTACAGGTAACATGGGGTTGAAGCGTTATTTTTCTCAGCAGAACAACTTTAAGAGCATACCATCCACCCAATAAAGAGCTAGGTGTTGGGATATGACTGACATATACTGTTCTTAAAAGAAAGCAATAAAACTTCTTACAAAATAGAACATGATTTTTGGGCTGCTTCCCAAATTTAATGATGAAACAGTAAAAGTTATTTGAATTTAAAAAAAAATGACTGAGCATCTTTTGTTTTATATTGCACATCCTGGCAAGCATGAAGTATATATACAATAAGCAGTTTTCTTCAACCTCAGTTGTTTCAGAAAAAGGTCTAATGTAAACCTTAGACATGTGCAATTTGTTTTGTTCTGAATCGAAATGCAGATGAAATTTTCATTAATGATTTAAAGATTTGGCTGTATATGAATTTACAAATGACAAAAGTAACTAATTTCAATGAATCCGAAATAAATTATAACAAAACAAATTATCCAAATTTGCATTCAAAGATGAATTTGAATTAAAAAATGAATTTGAATTCAATAATGAATTTGAAATGGAAACATATTGCACGGTCAGGTATAAAAGTGAAATAAGATCATTATTGCTTTATAGAATAGAATATAATAGAATAAAACAGAAGATAATAAAATAGAATAGAAAACAAAAAAAAATTGAAAATGAAGGAACAGAACAGAATAGAAAAAAATAATAGAATAGAATAAAACAGAATATAATAGAAAATTGAGGAATAGAATAAAATGGAATAGAAAAGAATAGAATAGAAAAAAGCAACATGGGAATGTTTACCTGTCATTCGGAGAGTGACATGTCCCATCAAGAGACACTGGCCAAATAATAGGTTAGCATGGGGGCAGGGTCACAAGGAGTTACCTGTCATTTGGAGAGTGTTTCTCCAAGGGACATGTTGTGTTTTTTTAGTTTTTGGTGGGTTTTTTTTAGTTTTTTTTTTTAATACGTCACCCCCCCCCTCACTCCCACAACCACTTGGACAGGGTTGTGGGGAAGCAGCCCTTGTCCTCATCAATATGGAGACAAGGTGCTTTGGGGAGAATCTGCTACCTCCCAAAGCAACCTCTTATGTTGAGAGCATGTGGCCTGGTATGGTTCAGGAGGGGGGAGGGGGGGGGCGCTCACTCACTCAAACCTGCCAGGCCGTATGCTCAAATAAGGGTCTGGTATGGATTTTAGGGGAACCCCATGCCATTTTTTTTGTAAATTTTGGCATGGTATTACCCTCAAAATCCATACCAGACCTGAAAGGGCCTGGTATGGCGGGGAGGGGACCCCCGTGCTGTATATTTTTAATTTCTTTTTAACAGGCACTTGTTTTGTTTACATTCTGCTGTCAGTGGGGAATCCCGCTGACAGCAGATGAGTAATATAATTAGAGATGAGCGAATCGAAGTATCCGAAGTGGAATTCGAGTCGAATATCGGAAAAATTTCGATTCGTGCCGAATCCGAAAAACAGCCTAATTCGGACGCGCGAATCGAAATTTTTCCGAAAATGGCGGCTGACATGTGCGGCGACGGAGCGGGGATGTCGGGGAAGGCGCGCAGACAAGGCGCGCTGCCCCATAATGCATTCCTCAACGACATGTGATCGCATCAGCCAATCAGCAGCCAGCCAGCCAGCACTGTGTAATGGTCGAGGTATATATAGCGGCCATTTTGGAAATCTTCATTTGCCTGCAGTCATTGAACAGAGGCAGACCGCTCTGTACTAGGGACAGGGACAGAGTTAGGGCCACAGAAACGAGAATTGGGGACAGAGAGAAGTTACTTAGGGACAGAGAACCATTACTCAGGGACACAGACTTGTTAATGAGGGCCACAGAATCGTTATTTAGGGACAAAGAAACGCTAGTTAGGGCCACAGAATTCATACTCAGGGACAGACAGAATTGTTACTCAGTGCCAGAGAATTGTTACTTAGGGCCACAGAAACGTTATTAGGGCCACAGAATTTTTACTCAGGGACAGACAGAATTGTTACTGAGTGCCAGAGAATTGTTACTCAGGGACAGACAGAATTGTTACTGAGTGCCAGAGAATTCTTACTCAGGGCCACAGAATTCATTCTCAGGGACAGACAGAATTGTTACTCAGGGACAGACAGAATTGTTACTGAGTGCCAGAGAATTGTTACTCAGGGACAGACAGAATTGTTACTGAGTGCCAGAGAATTGTTACTCAGGGACAGACAGAATTGTTACTGAGTGCCAGAGAATTGTTACTCAGGGACAGACAGAATTGTTACTGAGTGCCAGAGAATTGTTACTCAGGGACAGACAGAATTGTTACTGAGTGCCAGAGAATTGTTACTCAGGGACAGACAGAATTGTTACTGAGTGCCAGAGAATTGTTACTCAGGGACAGACAGAATTGTTACTGAGTGCCAGAGAATTGTTACTCAGGGACAGACAGAATTGTTACTGAGTGCCAGAGAATTGTTACTCGCACAGACACAAAATTGTTACTTGCACAGACACAGAATTGTTACTCGCGCAGACACAGAATTGTTACTCAGGGCCACAGAATTCATACTCAGGGACAGACAGAATTGTTACTGAGTGCCAGAGAATTGTTACTCAGGGACAGACAGAATTGTTACTGAGTGCCAGAGAATTGTTACTCAGGGACAGACAGAATTGTTACTGAGTGCCAGAGAATTGTTACTCGCACAGACACAAAATTGTTACTTGCACAGACACAGAATTGTTACTCGCACAGACACAGAATTGTTACTCAGGGCCACAGAATTCATACTCAGGGACAGACAGAATTGTTACTGAGTGCCAGAGAATTGTTACTCAGGGACAGACAGAATTGTTACTGAGTGCCAGAGAATTGTTACTCAGGGACAGACAGAATTGTTACTGAGTGCCAGAGAATTGTTACTCGCACAGACACAAAATTGTTACTTGCACAGACACAGAATTGTTACTCGCACAGACACAGAATTGTTACTCAGGGCCACAGAATTCATACTCAGGGACAGACAGAATTGTTACTGAGTGCCAGAGAATTGTTACTCAGGGACAGACAGAATTGTTACTGAGTGCCAGAGAATTGTTACTCAGGGACAGACAGAATTGTTACTGAGTGCCAGAGAATTGTTACTCGCACAGACACAAAATTGTTACTTGCACAGACACAGAATTGTTACTCGCACAGACACAGAATTGTTACTCAGGGCCACAGAATTCATACTCAGGGACAGACAGAATTGTTACTGAGTGCCAGAGAATTGTTACTCAGGGACAGACAGAATTGTTACTGAGTGCCAGAGAATTGTTACTCAGGGACAGACAGAATTGTTACTGAGTGCCAGAGAATTGTTACTCGCACAGACACAAAATTGTTACTTGCACAGACACAGAATTGTTACTCGCACAGACACAGAATTGTTACTCAGGGCCACAGAATTCATACTCAGGGACAGACAGAATTGTTACTGAGTGCCAGAGAATTGTTACTCAGGGACAGACAGAATTGTTACTGAGTGCCAGAGAATTGTTACTCAGGGACAGACAGAATTGTTACTGAGTGCCAGAGAATTGTTACTCGCACAGACACAAAATTGTTACTTGCACAGACACAGAATTGTTACTCGCACAGACACAGAATTGTTACTCAGGGCCACAGAATTCATACTCAGGGACAGACAGAATTGTTACTGAGCGCCAGAGAATTGTTACTCAGGGACAGACAGAATTGTTACTGAGTGCCAGAGAATTGTTACTCAGGGACAGACAGAATTGTTACTGAGTGCCAGAGAATTGTTACTCAGGGACAGACAGAATTGTTACTGAGTGCCAGAGAATTGTTACTCAGGGACAGACAGAATTGTTACTGAGTGCCAGAGAATTGTTACTCGCACAGACACAAAATTGTTACTTGCACAGACACAGAATTGTTACTCGCACAGACACAGAATTGTTACTCAGGGCCACAGAATTCATACTCAGGGACAGACAGAATTGTTACTGAGTGCCAGAGAATTGTTACTCAGGGACAGACAGAATTGTTACTGAGTGCCAGAGAATTGTTACTCAGGGACAGACAGAATTGTTACTGAGTGCCAGAGAATTGTTACTCGCACAGACACAAAATTGTTACTTGCACAGACACAGAATTGTTACTCGCACAGACACAGAATTGTTACTCAGGGCCACAGAATTCATACTCAGGGACAGACAGAATTGTTACTGAGTGCCAGAGAATTGTTACTCAGGGACAGACAGAATTGTTACTGAGTGCCAGAGAATTGTTACTCAGGGACAGACAGAATTGTTACTGAGTGCCAGAGAATTGTTACTCGCACAGACACAAAATTGTTACTTGCACAGACACAGAATTGTTACTCGCACAGACACAGAATTGTTACTCAGGGCCACAGAATTCATACTCAGGGACAGACAGAATTGTTACTGAGTGCCAGAGAATTGTTACTCAGGGACAGACAGAATTGTTACTGAGTGCCAGAGAATTGTTACTCAGGGACAGACAGAATTGTTACTGAGTGCCAGAGAATTGTTACTCGCACAGACACAAAATTGTTACTTGCACAGACACAGAATTGTTACTCGCACAGACACAGAATTGTTACTCAGGGCCACAGAATTCATACTCAGGGATAGACAGAATTGTTACTGAGTGCCAGAGAATTGTTACTCAGGGACAGACAGAATTGTTACTGAGTGCCAGAGAATTGTTACTCGCACAGACACAAAATTGTTACTTGCACAGACACAGAATTGTTACTCGCACAGACACAGAATTGTTACTCAGGGCCACAGAATTCATACTCAGGGACAGACAGAATTGTTACTGAGCGCCAGAGAATTGTTACTCAGGGACAGACAGAATTGTTACTGAGTGCCAGAGAATTGTTACTCAGGGACAGACAGAATTGTTACTGAGTGCCAGAGAATTGTTACTCAGGGACAGACAGAATTGTTACTGAGTGCCAGAGAATTGTTACTCAGGGACAGACAGAATTGTTACTGAGTGCCAGAGAATTGTTACTCGCACAGACACAAAATTGTTACTTGCACAGACACAGAATTGTTACTCGCGCAGACACAGAATTGTTACTCAGGGCCACAGAATTCATACTCAGGGACAGACAGAATTGTTACTGAGTGCCAGAGAATTGTTACTCAGGGACAGACAGAATTGTTACTGAGTGCCAGAGAATTGTTACTCAGGGACAGACAGAATTGTTACTGAGTGCCAGAGAATTGTTACTCAGGGACAGACAGAATTGTTACTGAGTGCCAGAGAATTGTTACTCGCACAGACACAAAATTGTTACTTGCACAGACACAGAATTGTTACTCAGGGCCACAGAATTCATACTCAGGGACAGACAGAATTGTTACTGAGCGCCAGAGAATTGTTACTCAGGGACAGACAGAATTGTTACTGAGTGCCAGAGAATTGTTACTCAGGGACAGACAGAATTGTTACTGAGTGCCAGAGAATTGTTACTCAGGGACAGACAGAATTGTTACTGAGTGCCAGAGAATTGTTACTCAGGGACAGACAGAATTGTTACTGAGTGCCAGAGAATTGTTACTCGCACAGACACAAAATTGTTACTTGCACAGACACAGAATTGTTACTCGCACAGACACAGAATTGTTACTCAGGGCCACAGAATTCATACTCAGGGACAGACAGAATTGTTACTGAGTGCCAGAGAATTGTTACTCAGGGACAGACAGAATTGTTACTGAGTGCCAGAGAATTGTTACTCAGGGACAGACAGAATTGTTACTGAGTGCCAGAGAATTGTTACTCGCACAGACACAAAATTGTTACTTGCACAGACACAGAATTGTTACTCGCACAGACACAGAATTGTTACTCAGGGCCACAGAATTCATACTCAGGGACAGACAGAATTGTTACTGAGTGCCAGAGAATTGTTACTCAGGGACAGACAGAATTGTTACTGAGTGCCAGAGAATTGTTACTCAGGGACAGACAGAATTGTTACTGAGTGCCAGAGAATTGTTACTCGCACAGACACAAAATTGTTACTTGCACAGACACAGAATTGTTACTCGCACAGACACAGAATTGTTACTCGCACAGACACAGAATTGTTACTCAGGGCCACAGAATTCATACTCAGGGACAGACAGAATTGTTACTGAGTGCCAGAGAATTGTTACTCAGGGACACCTAATCGTTGAATTAAATAGTATGTCAGACAACATGCAGAGGAGTGGCAGAGGAGGCAATGTTTTAGGAGCGAGCAGACGTGGCAGCAGAGGAAGGGGTCGAGGCAGCAGTATTCGCAGCCAGAGGCCAGTGCTCCCGGTGTCATCCAGCGGTCGTGTCTCCACCGACAACCCTGCCGTCATTGATTGGTTGGCTCGGTCGTCTTCCTCTTCCCAGGTCACCTCTGACACCTACAGCCAACGGTCGGTGGGTACGTCAGACACAACCGTTAGTTGGCATGGCCCGGGACCAAGCCCACTGAAATCACGTGTCCTCTACCTGCCCCTGTCCTTTGCTGTTCCCTCACCAAGCGAAGTATCGCATGCTGTGGGCTCAGCCCCACTGTACAGTGAGGAAGAGCTAACAGAGGGCGGTCAGGAACGGGGGGAGACATCGGCCTTTTCAGCAGCCAAGCGAACAAGTACTGGCGAGGAGAGTGGCTCGGTAGCCGGTCTAGAGACAGGTCTGTCTCCTGACCCAGACGCAGCCGAGGGGGCTAGTAGTGAGGCGGAGACCCTACTTGATGATGAGGAGGTTGATCGCACTTGGCAGCCTCGTCGTCATCAGGCAATTTCTTCCGCATCATCAGGAGAAGAGGGTGGCAGCTTGGCAGCGAGCAAAACAGTCGGTGGGTTGCCCAGGAGACAGCAGCAGGGTCGCATCAGTGTCAGTGGAGCCAAACGTCCACGGAGTAGAGCACCAGCTCCACTGCAGCCTACCACCACGGCCAGTAGTGGTGCCGGTGCGCACGGAGGAAGTAGCAGTCAGCCAGTGAAGAGTAGCGGGGGCAAAGTTTCCTACTCGGTGGTGTGGCAATTTTTCCTCAAGCCGCCCGAGGAAGTAAACGTAGCCGTATGTCGACTATGTGGCCAGAAATGCAAGCGTGGCCAGGGGGCCCATGTTGGGACTACAGCGTTGCGTCAGCATATGCAGCGTCACCATTCGGTGGCCTGGGAAAACCGTGATAAACATACGGCGGTTCTGCCTGCCCCAGCCCCCGCTCCATCACCCGCTCCGTTACTTGCTCCGTCACCCGACGTCGTCAATCGCCCTCTATCAGCCAGTCAAGGCTCCAACACCTCTGCTGAGGGGAGTTGTCGCTCATTGGCATCTTCCGCTCGTTCAGATGCTCCTTCTCCTGCTACTCCTCTTCTCGGATTCCGTCAACAGTCTTTCTTGGAATCCGTATCCAAGAGACAACAGTTTGCGAGCACGCACCCGACGGTGCAAAAGCTGAACGTCCTCCTGTCCAAGTTGCTGGTGCTGCAGTCCCTCCCTTTCCAACTGGTGGACTCAGCACCTTTCCGAGAAATGATGGCTTGTGCCGCGCCGCGGTGGAGAGTGCCAAGCCGTCATTTCTTTGCCCAAAAGGCAGTGCCAGCCCTGCATTCACATGTAGAAGAGATGGTGGGCCAGTCTTTGAGCATGTCGGTCTCTGCCAAAGTGCACGGCAGCGCCGACGTGTGGAGCTGTAACTACGGTCAGGGACAGTACATGTCATTTACGGCCCACTGGGTGAACGTGGTGCCGGCACAGCCGCACCAGCAACTTGGACAGGTCACGACGCTTTTGCCTCCACGTTTGCACGTCCTTGGTCCAGCAAGCATGTCCGCCTCTACCACCTCTTTTTCCGCCGTGTCCTCAGCCGCCACCCCCGTGCCAAGTCCCATTACCCGACCGGCATATCACATGTGCAGGGCGCAACGGTGTCACGCTGTGCTGCACCTGGTATGCCTTGGCGAACGTAGTCACACAGGGGAGGAACTGCTGAGTGTAATGAACAGAGAAATCGACAGATGGCTGTCTCCGCGCAAACTAAAAATCGGAACCATGTTGACTGACAACGGAAAGAACATGGTGTCTGCTCTGCGTCAAGGAAGGTTGTGCCATGCGCCATGCATGGCTCACGTGTTCAATCTGGTTGTCAAGCGGTTCCTAAAATCCACCATCCCACTGCAAGACATCCTTAAAATGTCACGTAAACTGTGCATGCATTTCAGCCATTCCTACACCGCAAAGAACACCCTCATTGAGCTGCAGCGGCAGAACGGAATTCCACAGCATCGCCTGATCTGCGACGTTGCAACAAGGTGGAATTCAACCCTACACATGTTAGACCGCCTTTACGAGCAGCGAAAGGCCATCACCGATTTCCTGATGTTACAAGCGGATAAAGGTACTCCCCTGTGTAACTTAGATGTCAGCCATTGGCAGCTCATGCGTGACACCTGCCGCTTGCTCAGGCCCTTTGAGGAGGCCACGCTATTCGTGAGTCGGCAGGACTATGGGATGAACGACGTCATTCCTCTGTTGCACGTCCTGGAACAAATGCTGTTAACAATGGCTGGTCAGGGTGCGGTAGACGTGGCGCACAGATCTCAACGCCACATGACCCCTGTGGGGGCAGGACAGGAAGAAGAGGAGGAGGTAGAGGAGGACATTTGTGCTCAGGAATTATTGAGTGAAATGGGTGGTTTTTCCACTCAGCGGACAGGAGTGGAGGAGCAGGAGCATCTGGTAGAGGAGGAGGAGGAGGAGACAGAGGACCCAGACGCACCGTGGCAGTATGCTGTGGAGATGGAGGCAGGGAGTCCCTCGCATTCCTTGGCACAAATGGCCCATAGCATGCTCGGTTGCTTGCGTAGCGACAGCCGAATAATAACCATCAGACAGAGGGATGACTTTTGGCTGTCCACCTTGTTGGACCCTCGCTACCGGTCCAAAATGGTGGCCTTTTTCACACCTGCTGAGAGGGAGGCCAAAATTACGTACTATAAAAACCACCTATGTAGTCAGTTGGTCTCTGCCTTTGTGCGCCAACGTCCATCCTCAGACACTGTGGGCCCTGTGCGCTCGCGTTCCGCTGGCATGGCAGCAGGGGAGGGGTGGGGTGGTAGGAGCAGTGGCAGCTCCACCAGCAGCGGCTGCCTCAGTCTGCAGTCGATGATGAGTAGCTTTCTTCACCAGCGCAGTGAGGAAACTACTAACCAGCCGCAGCAGCAGCAGCAGCATCAGGTGGACCTGGAGCAGGAGCTCAAACAACAGGCTTGGGCCTACTTGGACAGCACCCTGCCAACCGAGGTAGACAATCCCCTTGACTACTGGGCAACGAAACTTGACCTTTGGCCCCAACAAGCTGAATTTGCCCTTGAAAGGCTGTCATGCCCGGCCAGTAGCGTGGCATCGGAGCGCGTGTTTAGTGCGGCAGGAGGTATTGTAACTCCGCGGAGGACACGACTGTCCACCCAAAGTGTGGAGAGACTCACGTTTGTGAAAATGAATCAGGCGTGGATTAGTCTGGATTTCAAACCACCAGTTCCTGACACAACTGACTAAATCCGCCATGAATCATGCCTCAAACATGTGCCACTTTCAGGTCTCCTCACACTGCTGGTGTGTTAAATTTTTTGACATAGGGTGCAGGCAGATTACGGGCCTCCTATAGCTGCTGCCAGGCCCCTAATCTGCCATGGGCCCCTATATACCGCCTCCTCATGCTGCTGCCAAGTCCAGAGTCTGTCATGGGTCCCTGTACGGCCTCCCATTGCTGCTGTCTCCATCGCCACACTCTGCTGCCATGTGCCACTTTCAGGTCTCTTCACACTGCTGGTGTGTTAAATTTTTTGACATAGGGTGCAGGCAGATTACGGGCCTCACATAGCTGCTGCCAGGCCCCTAATCTGCCATGGGCCCCTATATACCGCCTCCTCATGCTGCTGCCAAGTCTAGAGTCTCTCATGGGTCCCTGTACGGCCTCCCATTGCTGCTGTCTCCATCGCCACACTCTGCTGCCATGTGCCACTTTCAGGTCTCTTCACACTGCTGGTGTGTTAAATTTTTTGACATAGGGTGCAGGCAGATTACGGGCCTCACATAGCTGCTGGCAGGCCCCTAATCTGCCATGGGCCCCTATATACCGCCTCCTCATGCTGCTGCCAAGTCCAGAGTCTGTCATGGTCCCTGTACGGCCTCCCATTGCTGCTGTCTCCATCGCCACACTCTGCTGCCATGTGCCACTTTCAGGTCTCTTCACACTGCTGGTGTGTTTAATTTTTTGACATAGGGTGCAGGCAGATTACGGGCCTCACATAGCTGCTGGCAGGCCCCTAATCTGCCATGGGCCCCTATATACCGCCTCCTCATGCTGCTGCCAAGTCCAGAGTCTGTCATGGTCCCTGTACGGCCTCCCATTGCTGCTGTCTCCATCGCCACACTCTGCTGCCATGTGCCACTTTCAGGTCTCTTCACACTGCTGGTGTGTTAAATTTTTTGACATAGGGTGCAGGCAGATTACGGGCCTCACATAGCTGCTGCCAGGCCCCTAATCTGCCATGGGCCCCTATATACCGCCTCCTCATGCTGCTGCCAAGTCCAGAGTCTGTCATGGTCCCTGTACGGCCTCCCATTGCTGCTGTCTCCATCGCCACAGTCTGCTGCCATGTGCCACTTTCAGGTCTCTTCACACTGCTGGTGTGTTAAATTTTTTGACATAGGGTGCAGGCAGATTACGGGCCTCACATAGCTGCTGCCAGGCCCCTAATCTGCCATGGGCCCCTATATACCGCCTCCTCATGCTGCTGCCAAGTTCAGAGTCTGTCATGGGTCCCTGTACGGCCTCCCATTGCTGCTGTCTCCATCGCCACACTCTGCCATGTGCCACTTTCAGGTCTCCTCACACTGCTGGTGTGTTGAATTTTTTGACATAGGGTGCAGGCAGATTACGGGCCTCACATAGCTGCTGCCAGGCCCCTAATCTGCCATGGGCCCCTATATACCGCCTCCTCATGCTGCTGCCAAGTCTAGAGTCTCTCATGGGTCCCTGTACGGCCTCCCATTGCTGCTGTCTCCATCGCCACACTCTGCTGCCATGTGCCACTTTCAGGTCTCTTCACACTGCTGGTGTGTTAAATTTTTTGACATAGGGTGCAGGCAGATTACGGGCCTCACATAGCTGCTGCCAGGCCCCTAATCTGCCATGGGCCCCTATATACCGCCTCCTCATGCTGCTGCCAAGTCTAGAGTCTCTCATGGGTCCCTGTACGGCCTCCCATTGCTGCTGTCTCCATCGCCACACTCTGCTGCCATGTGCCACTTTCAGGTCTCTTCACACTGCTGGTGTGTTAAATTTTTTGACATAGGGTGCAGGCAGATTACGGGCCTCACATAGCTGCTGGCAGGCCCCTAATCTGCCATGGGCCCCTATATACCGCCTCCTCATGCTGCTGCCAAGTCCAGAGTCTGTCATGGTCCCTGTACGGCCTCCCATTGCTGCTGTCTCCATCGCCACACTCTGCTGCCATGTGCCACTTTCAGGTCTCTTCACACTGCTGGTGTGTTTAATTTTTTGACATAGGGTGCAGGCAGATTACGGGCCTCACATAGCTGCTGGCAGGCCCCTAATCTGCCATGGGCCCCTATATACCGCCTCCTCATGCTGCTGCCAAGTCCAGAGTCTGTCATGGTCCCTGTACGGCCTCCCATTGCTGCTGTCTCCATCGCCACACTCTGCTGCCATGTGCCACTTTCAGGTCTCTTCACACTGCTGGTGTGTTAAATTTTTTGACATAGGGTGCAGGCAGATTACGGGCCTCACATAGCTGCTGCCAGGCCCCTAATCTGCCATGGGCCCCTATATACCGCCTCCTCATGCTGCTGCCAAGTCCAGAGTCTGTCATGGTCCCTGTACGGCCTCCCATTGCTGCTGTCTCCATCGCCACAGTCTGCTGCCATGTGCCACTTTCAGGTCTCTTCACACTGCTGGTGTGTTAAATTTTTTGACATAGGGTGCAGGCAGATTACGGGCCTCACATAGCTGCTGCCAGGCCCCTAATCTGCCATGGGCCCCTATATACCGCCTCCTCATGCTGCTGCCAAGTTCAGAGTCTGTCATGGGTCCCTGTACGGCCTCCCATTGCTGCTGTCTCCATCGCCACACTCTGCCATGTGCCACTTTCAGGTCTCCTCACACTGCTGGTGTGTTGAATTTTTTGACATAGGGTGCAGGCAGATTACGGGCCTCACATAGCTGCTGCCAGGCCCCTAATCTGCCATGGGCCCCTATATACCGCCTCCTCATGCTGCTGCCAAGTCTAGAGTCTCTCATGGGTCCCTGTACGGCCTCCCATTGCTGCTGTCTCCATCGCCACACTCTGCTGCCATGTGCCACTTTCAGGTCTCTTCACACTGCTGGTGTGTTAAATTTTTTGACATAGGGTGCAGGCAGATTACGGGCCTCACATAGCTGCTGCCAGGCCCCTAATCTGCCATGGGCCCCTATATACCGCCTCCTCATGCTGCTGCCAAGTCCAGAGTCTGTCATGGTCCCTGTACGGCCTCCCATTGCTGCTGTCTCCATCGCCACAGTCTGCTGCCATGTGCCACTTTCAGGTCTCTTCACACTGCTGGTGTGTTAAATTTTTTGACATAGGGTGCAGGCAGATTACGGGCCTCACATAGCTGCTGCCAGGCCCCTAATCTGCCATGGGCCCCTATATACCGCCTCCTCATGCTGCTGCCAAGTTCAGAGTCTGTCATGGGTCCCTGTACGGCCTCCCATTGCTGCTGTCTCCATCGCCACACTCTGCCATGTGCCACTTTCAGGTCTCCTCACACTGCTGGTGTGTTGAATTTTTTGACATAGGGTGCTGGCAGATTACGGGCCTCCTATAGCTGCTGCCAGGCCCCTAATCTGCCATGGGCCCCTATATACCGCCTCCTCATGCTGCTGCCAAGTCCAGAGTCTGTCATGGGTCCCTGTACGGCCTCCCATTGCTGCTGTCTCCATCGCCACACTCTGCTGCCATGTGCCACTTTCAGGTCTCTTCACACTGCTGGTGTGTTAAATTTTTTGACATAGGGTGCAGGCAGATTACGGGCCTCACATAGCTGCTGGCAGGCCCCTAATCTGCCATGGGCCCCTATATACCGCCTCCTCATGCTGCTGCCAAGTCCAGAGTCTGTCATGGTCCCTGTACGGCCTCCCATTGCTGCTGTCTCCATCGCCACAGTCTGCTGCCATGTGCCACTTTCAGGTCTCTTCACACTGCTGGTGTGTTAAATTTTTTGACATAGGGTGCAGGCAGATTACGGGCCTCACATAGCTGCTGCCAGGCCCCTAATCTGCCATGGGCCCCTATATACCGCCTCCTCATGCTGCTGCCAAGTTCAGAGTCTGTCATGGGTCCCTGTACGGCCTCCCATTGCTGCTGTCTCCATCGCCACACTCTGCCATGTGCCACTTTCAGGTCTCCTCACACTGCTGGTGTGTTGAATTTTTTGACATAGGGTGCTGGCAGATTACGGGCCTCCTATAGCTGCTGCCAGGCCCCTAATCTGCCATGGGCCCCTATATACCGCCTCCTCATGCTGCTGCCAAGTCCAGAGTCTGTCATGGGTCCCTGTACGGCCTCCCATTGCTGCTGTCTCCATCGCCACACTCTGCTGCCATGTGCCACTTTCAGGTCTCTTCACACTGCTGGTGTGTTAAATTTTTTGACATAGGGTGCAGGCAGATTACGGGCCTCACATAGCTGCTGGCAGGCCCCTAATCTGCCATGGGCCCCTATATACCGCCTCCTCATGCTGCTGCCAAGTCCAGAGTCTGTCATGGTCCCTGTACGGCCTCCCATTGCTGCTGTCTCCATCGCCACAGTCTGCTGCCATGTGCCACTTTCAGGTCTCTTCACACTGCTGGTGTGTTAAATTTTTTGACATAGGGTGCAGGCAGATTACGGGCCTCACATAGCTGCTGCCAGGCCCCTAATCTGCCATGAGCCCCTATATACCGCCTCCTCATGCTGCTGCCAAGTTCAGAGTCTGTCATGGGTCCCTGTACGGCCTCCCATTGCTGCTGTCTCCATCGCCACACTCTGCCATGTGCCACTTTCAGGTCTCTTCACACTGCTGGTGTGTTAAATTTTTTGACATAGGGTGCAGGCAGATTACGGGCCTCCCATAGCTGCTGCCAGGCCCCTAATCTGCCATGGGCCCCTATATACCGCCTCCTCATGCTGCTGCCAAGTCCAGAGTCTGTCATGGGTCCCTGTACGGCCTCCCATTGCTGCTGTCTCCATCGCCACACTCTGCCATGTGCCACTTTCAGGTCTCCTCACACACTGCTGGTGTGTAGAATTTTTTGACATAGGGTGCTGGCAGATTACGGGCCTCCCATAGCTGCTGCCAGGCCCCTAATCTGCCATGGGCCCCTATATACCGCCTCCTCATGCTGCTGCCAAGTTCAGAGTCTGTCATGGGTCCCTGTACGGCCTCCCATTGCTGCTGTCTCCATCGCCACACTCTGCCATGTGCCACTTTCAGGTCTCCTCACACTGCTGGTGTGTTGAATTTTTTGACATAGGGTGCTGGCAGATTACGGGCCTCCTATAGCTGCTGCCAGGCCCCTAATCTGCCATGGGCCCCTATATACCGCCTCCTCATGCTGCTGCCAAGTCCAGAGTCTGTCATGGGTCCCTGTACGGCCTCCCATTGCTGCTGTCTCCATCGCCACACTCTGCCATGTGCCACTTTCAGGTCTCCTCACACACTGCTGGTGTGTTGAATTTTTTGACATAGGGTGCTGGCAGATTACGGGCCTCCTATAGCTGCTGCCAGGCCCCTAATCTGCCGTAGGCCCCTATATACCGCCTCCTCATGCTGCTGCCAGGTCCAGAGTCTCTCATGGGTCCCTGTACGGCCTCCCATTGCTGCTGTCTCCATCGCCACACTCTGCCATGTGCCACTTTCAGGTCTCCTCACACTGCTGGTGTGTTCCATTTTTTGTCATAGGGTGCTGGCAGATTATGGGCCTCCCATAACTGCTGCCAGGCCCCTAATCTGCCATGGGCCCCTATACCGACTCCTCATGCTGTGACGTTGCAACAACGTGGAATTCAACCCTACATATGTTAGACCGCCTTTACGAACAGCAAAAGGCCATCACAGATTTCCTGATGTTAAAAGCAGATAAAGGTACTCCCTGTGTAACTTAGATGTCAGCCATTGGCAGCTCATGCGTGACACCTGCGCTTGCTCAGGCCCTTTGAGGAGGCCACGCTATTCGTGAGTCGGCAGGACTATGGGATGAACGACGTCATTCCTCTGTTGCACGTCCTGGAACAAATGCTGTTAACAATGGCTGGTCAGGGTGCGGTAGACGTGGCGCACAGATCTCAACGCCACATGGCCCCTGTGGGGGCAGGACTGGAAGAAGAGGAGGAGGTAGAGGAGGACATTGGTGCTCAGGAATTATTGAGTGAAATGGGTGGTTTTTCCACTCAGCGGACAGGAGTGGAGGAGCAGGAGCATCTGGTAGAGGAGGAGGAAGAGGAGACAGAGGACCTAGACGCACCGTGGCAGTATGCTGTGGAGATGGAGGCAGGGAGTCCCTCGCATTCCTTGGCACAAATGGCCCATAGCATGCTCGGTTGCTTGCGTAGCGACAGCCGAATAATAACCATCAGACAGAGGGATGACTTTTGGCTGTCCACCTTGTTGGACCCTC
Source organism: Staurois parvus (assembly GCF_062004578.1). Classification (NCBI taxonomy): domain Eukaryota; kingdom Metazoa; phylum Chordata; class Amphibia; order Anura; family Ranidae; genus Staurois; species Staurois parvus. The sequence continues at coordinate 18,464,505 of NW_028318157.1, forward strand.
GCTACCGTTCAAAAATGGTGGCCTTTTTCACACCTGCTGAGAGGGAGGCCAAAATAACGTACTATAAAAAACACCTATGTAGTCAGCTGGTCTCTGCCTGTCTGCGCCAACGTCCATCCTCAGACACTGTGGGCCCTGTGCGCTCGTGTTCCGCTGGCATGGCAGCAGGGGAGGGGTGGGGTGGTAGGAGCAGTGGCAGCTCCACCAGCAGCGGCTGCCTCAGTCTGCAGTCGATGATGAGTAGCTTTCTTCACCAGCGCAGTGAGGAAACTACTAACCAGCCGCAGCAGCAGCAGCAGCATCAGGTGGACCTGGAGCAGGACCTCAAACAACAGGCTTAGGCCTACTTGGACAGCACCCTGCCAACCGAGGTAGACAATCCCCTTGACTACTGGGCAACGAAACTTGACCTTTGGCCCCAACTAGCTGAATTTGCCCTTGAAAGGCTGTCATGCCCGGCCAGTAGCGTGGCATCGGAGCGCGTGTTTAGTGCGGCAGGAGGTATTGCAACTCCGCGGAGGACACGACTGTCCACCCAAAGTGTGGAGAGACTCACGTTTGTGAAAATGAATCAGGCGTGGATTAGTCTGGATTTCAAACCACCAGTTCCTGACACAACTGACTAAATCCGCCATGAATCATGCCCCAAACATGTGCCACTTTCAGGTCTCCTCACACTGCTGGTGTGTTCCATTTTTTGTCATAGGGTGCTGGCAGATTACGGGCCTCCCATAGCTGCTGCCAGGCCCCTAATCTGCCATGGGCCCCTATACCGCCTCCTCATGCTGCTGCCAAGTCCAGAGTCTCTCATGGGTCCCTGTACGGCCTCCCATTGCTGCTGCCTCCATCGCCACACTCTGCCATGTGCCACTTTCAGGTCTCCTCACACTGCTGGTGTGTTCCATTTTTTGTCATAGGGTGCTGGCAGATTACGGGCCTCCCATAGCTGCTGCCAGGCCCCTAATCTGCCATGGGCCCCTATACCGCCTCCTCATGCTGCTGCCAGGTCCAGAGTCTCTCATGGGTCCCTGTACGGCCTCCCATTGCTGCTGTCTCCATCGCCACACTCTGCCATGTGCCACTTTCAGGTCTCCTCACACTGCTGGTGGGTTCCATTTTTTGTCATAGGGTGCTGGCAGATTACGGGCCTCCCATAGCTGCTGCCAGGCCCGTAATCTGCCATGGGCCCCCGTACCGACTCCTCATGCTGCTGCCAGGCCCGTAATCTGTCATGGGCCCCTGTTGTCGCTTGTTGGCATATTCCGCTCGTTCAGATGCTCCTTCTCCTGCTACTCATCTTCACGGATTCCGTCAGCAGTCTTTCTTGGAATCCGTTTCCAAGAGACAACAGTTTGCGAGCACGCACCCGACGGTGCAGAAGCTGAACGTCCTCCTGTCCAAGTTCCTGCTGCCAGGCTCGTAATCTGTCATGCGCCCCTGTACCGCCTCCTCATGCTGCTGCCAGGTCCAGAGTGTGTCATGGGCCCCCGTACCGACTCCTCATGCTGCTGCCAGGCCCGTAATCTGTCATGGGCCCCTGTACCGCCTCCCCATGCTGCTGCCAGGTCCAGAGTGTGTCATGGGTCCCTGTACGGCCTCCCATTGCTGCTGCCAGGCCCGTAATCTGCCATGGGCCCCTGTACCGACTCCTCATGCTGCTGCCAGGCCCGTAATCTGTCATGGGCCCCTGTACCGCCTCCTCATGCTGCTGCCAGGTCCAGAGTGTGTCATGGGTCCCTGTACGGCCTCCCATTGCTGCTGTCTCTATCGCCACACTCTGCCATGTGCCACTTTCAGGTCTCCTCACACTGCTGGTGGTTTCCATTTTTGTCATAGGGTGCTGTATGGCCTCCCATTGCTGCTGCCTCCACCGCCACACTGTGGCTCCACACTCTGGTTTTGGCCCCGTGACTGCCCAAATGAGTGAAGTGTGCGGTGATTCTAAGATCGACGGCACTCATCTGCATGTCATACTGACTGACAGTATTATTTCTCTTCCCCAGCAGACTCCAAGGGCATTTAAATTAAAGGTACAGTGTTCTGCACTAATATTAAGTCTCTCTGAAGCCTAGAAACACCCTTTTTTAAGTTAAATTCACAGCGAATTTATTCGACTCGAATCGAATATTGTCCACGAATTCGCCGAATCAGTCGAATCGAATTTTTCATTTCTTCGCTCATCTCTAAATATAATCAAATAAGGTATGGCGCTAAACATACATATTAGATGAACAATATTCCAGCTGTGATAGAAACATGTAAAAACCTAAAAATGATATATATTAATGAGCCCAAAGTCAAGAACAAAAACAAAAAACAAAAGTCCTACACCAGGTTGTAAATCAAAAACAATGGTGCATAATCTTATGGTGTCAAATAAATTGCTCCATGCAGATCCTTTGTGCTCCACCACCATAAGACAATATATTGCACTCACCAATCATCCATGACCTCTTAATTAAAAGAAGGTCTAATGCACTTTAGGTCCCCAAGAGTTTGGAACATCAGTGTATATCTTCTCAATGGTCTCCCAATTTACTCCATAGCCAAGGTTAGCAAGAATCAGAAGGAGAAATGTCTCATAGTATGAGTCATGGTTGCGAAGGATTCAGAGGCCATCCACTCCTTAACAACCAGCTATTAACAATAAATTTGTAATGTTATTGAACTAATTAAAAAATGTGTTGTTATCTGAATGAAACAAGTGCTTTTTTTTGTTAGAACGTCTTCAGGTTCATTGCCATTTGTTTCTATGTCCACCAGAGATTCAGATACATCCAAATCTTCGCAAATGAAATTTGCATCCCAAAAACTAATCAAAATGATACAAATTGCACATGTCTAGTCATCAGAGGGCCAAGTAAAAAATGGAAAAGAGAGACCAGCACCCTAATGATATCCATATAGAAGATTGTGGCATGGGACCTGGAGTGTAAAGGGGAAGGGGAAAATTGCAGCATACCTTGCTGGACTCATTGGTTGTCTGACTGCTTCCAGGGCAGCCAGAGATATAGGTAAGTGAACAAAAAAATAAATGTAAAGTTGGAGTGAAGTTCCTCTTCAAAACATTTAGATTATTCAGAATAAACATCAAAAATTTAATTAACGGAATTGTACACTTTCAAATGTTTTTGTTGTTTTAACGGAGTATTAGTTTAGTTATATTTTCTGTGCTTTTTTTGCTTTACCTTTTAATGATGGGCTCATATGTTGTGGCTGCAGTTTGTACTGTCATGACTGATTGAATATCTTATGTCCATGTATTCCTTCACTTAGATCTTCCCTATTCGCTAAAGGGACAGGTAACTTCTCGTTGCGAGTCACAGAACGTCCAGTCCATGCCTTGCCATTTTCTCTGTGTTGCATCACAAATGTGGGAGTTCTGATGTGATGAAAGCATATCTCTTTCAGTATAACTTTCTCACTATGAATGCTTTGTCTATTTCTAGCTATGTCAAATCCTACTACTGCACTTGGTGTGCTCCCCACCGCTGGTTTCACTGGCTGTCTTCTCTCCCTGGTGCTGGCATCTTCAGTATGGGCACCCGGCTGTGACAGCTTCACAGCCGGGTGCCCACTGCGCATGAGTGAGAAGCGCTACGCTTTGTGAATGGCTCCATAGTGTTCTGGGACCTGAAAAGTGTCCCAGAAGACTAAGGAGGGGGGGGGAGGACGGGAGGACAACTTCTGTTTCCGAATGCCTAGGCGATCGCAGCAGAAGTGGGAGTGGGTACCTGTCAAATTCGGGTACCCGCTCCCCCCCAAAGGGGAGTGGGGAACAAAGGCTTAAAGCGGAACTTCCTCTTTTGGGTTTAGCTCCGCTTTAAGGTCTATTGTCTGTTGTCAGTGCAATGTATGGATGCCATGACTTTTATGGACTATGACTTAGATGGAAAGTGAAAGGAGACTATAACCTCTCAACCTCTGTTGAACTGGGTAAAAGAAACCAGTACCATGTACCCGTCTTAATTGATAGCTGTTAAATTAAACAAAAGAGCTAAATCATCATGATAGCCATAGACTGCCTTGCAAACAGAAAAAAAATGTTGTTTGCCAGTAGCAAAGACACTACTGTGGTTAACAAGTTGAATATGTGAAAAAAGTAGAATTAACAATATTTAATGTTTTTGGCCCAAGGCTGAGTGCATTTACAGCATGTTATTGTTATAAATATAAAATAGTCATAGACCATATATGCTGAAGATCAACTGCCACAAGCTGAACTCACAGGGGCACATGGTTACTGCAAGGGTGCTGTGGTGCACAATTAGTAATGAATGATTTTGTGTTGTACATACATATAGTAAAGGCTTTATGTATTGAAATTTAAATGTACATAAAAAACATGCATCAACTTATAAAACAGAAGACTATTCTGTCTTTGCATAGCATGGAGTACATTAGGGTAGAGTAAAATCTATTAAAACAGGTAAAGAGCTTCTTGTGACTGTTCAAGACCTTTATCAACAAGACATGGTGTTCTAGATATTTCTACAGCACTAAATGAATTAGATGCATTGAAGCAACGTTGCCATCCCAGGCTGCTTGCACTAGATTTGGACTACAGAATACTAGCCTCTTATGGTATGGCGATGAAGTGAAAGGAGGGTGTACTGTATCATGAATTTTAAGCAAGCAATCTGGGGTGACAACGCTGCTCCTGCATACATAGAGTACAGTAAGTGAGAGTTGTCGCCCTATGATAGGAAGTTTGTGCTGAAAGAATTACCAGGGGAAAATAAATTGAATCCCTTCATGATGGAGGGGAAAATAAATCCTAACAACTGAACACAATTTTGCATCTTAACGTGTTAGTGAAACTCTACATATCATGGGCAGCATAATGGCTAAGTGGTTTGCACTTCTGCTTGGCAGCACTTTTTGCATTTTGAAAACCCAACCACGGAGCTACCTGACTGGAGTTTGCATGTTCTCCCTGTGCCTATGTGGGTTTCCTCTAGGTAATCCAGTGTTTTCTCACAATCCAAAGACATGCTGCTAAATTAATTGACTCATGTCTAAATTGGCCCTAGCATGTGTATGTATGAATGTGAGTTAGGGACCTAAAAAGCTCCTTGAGGGCAGGGACTGATGCGATTAAAAGGTTAACTGTGTGCCTAGCTATGTGCTTGGAGTACAATATACATGATTTTGCACAGAGGAGCCACCCTGTAGCAGTAAAACTGCTATAGGGCAGATTTAAAGTGGTTAATACTTTTGCTGCTAACATTAATAGATAGATAGGAAAATATATTTACTTGTTATAAACTTTTTTATACCTTTTTTTCAGTTACTTCCTGGTTTCTATGCCTAGGTGAATGATGTCATACATCCCAGAAGTCTTCGGGGGGGACTTTCTCAGCTAAGGCAGATGGATTGCAGATTCAAGGAAGTAAATTAATCTGCCCTTACTTAAGATGGCCGCAGCCAGAAATGCTAGAGGGGTGTTTTTCAAAGTGATTTCCCAGGAAAATAAAGCATGGAGACATGGATGGATGGGGGAGTTTGCTTTGAATATTACAAATGAATGAAATAGTGTTTTTAGTTTGTGCTTCTTAGGTACAGTGTAGTTCCTCTGTGACAACACGTCACACCACCCTTCACATTGAACACCAAAGTCAATGAGTTATATGATGCATAACATATTCGAGCTGGTGTGAACAATCTTTTTAGCTTTCCTGCAAACCCCATTATAATACTGCATTAATATGCACACCCACACCATTTATTGACAATGAATTAAAATTTCATAGCAAAATAGTTTATTAGGCACTTTGATAATTTTGTATTTTTGTATAAGTAGTATGCTTTTTTTCACTGAAGCCAGTGTTTCCTTAGTGGCAGCTGAAAATTGTATTGAAGGGGTACACTAGAACCAGAGGAATAGGATAGGGAATAGGATAGGGTGTATTTATGAAAAAGTTGCTTAGCAATTTGCCCAGTGAAAATGAATGTACATTCCACATTTGGCCACTTAATGGCGCTAAGTAGCATAGGAAATTCCTCTGGTACATAGCACCATCTAGTAGCCAAATGTGGTATTTTCTATTTTAAATTTAAAAAACATACAACTAGCACAGGAAACAGCCTAATACAATACGTCTTTTCACCCTAACCACACAGAATGAATGTACATGCACTTTCACAAGGCGGATTTTCTGCACATATTGTTTTTATAAATAAACCCCATTTTTTATTTTATAGGGGGGCAGTGAAAGGTCAATTAAATGCTGCAAATGCAGATGCAGCAGATGCTATCATTGATGAACCTAAAAACCAGAAAAAAAAACGTTTTAGCCGGATGACATGGTTAGGGTGGGTAGCCAACACAGAAGCTTTATGTGGCAGTTATTATGATGGTGCTGGACAATGAAGTCTATTTCTTTTTTAGTAGTTAGAAGTGGTGTTGATGGCCACCAGTCTAACAGTAGTGATGTTGTGCACAAGCAGCAACGAGAGCAGCAATTTGTATCAACACAAGATTCTATTTAAGCTGTATGTCTGAACAAAACATAAATAAATAACATTTAGAACAACTCTGCAAAGCATGCACATTCCTGTATGATTCCTGTGCATTTCTCTGTAGTGCAACTTTTAGTTCTTTCATTTCAACGGGGTGAAATCACACCAGATTGCACAAAAAGTAGCGCATTCCTACTTTTGAAAAATGTGTCACACCAAATCGCATGGTACTATGGACCCATGTGATCTGGTGCCTGCAAACGTACTGCATTTGTGATATGCATTTGGAGTGCAATTAAGAATGTATTGGTATCCACAGTAGATCGGAATGGCAGTGCATTTTGAACGTGGTGCAGGAAACACTTAAGGAACGTACCTTTCCCACTATGCATTCTAGTGCTAGCCAGCTCTAAAACACAAGATCACTTTTAATGAACTTACTTAACTTAAACTCTTACCTTCCAGTGAGCCTCACTGTGTGATCTCACACTTAGAGCTTTTAGAGCTACCATTGATAAATCACAGATTCTTGGCCACTGTTTGTAAAAAAAAAATCACTTTTAACCACTTAACCGTTTCAATACCGTGCAATTTTACACCTTCCTGCCCAGGCCATTTTTCAGGTTTCAGCGCTCTCACACTTTGAATGACAATTGCGCGGTCAACACTGTACCCAAACTAAAATTTTATCATTTTCTTCACACAACTAGAGCTTTCTTTTGGTGGTATTTAATCACCGCTGGGGTTTTTATTTTTTGCTAAATTAACAAAAAAAGACCAAAAATTTTGAAAAAAAAACACATTTTCTTTGTTTCTGTTATAAAAGTTTACAAATAAATAATTGTTCTTCATAAATTTAGGCCGAGATGTATTCTGCTACATGTCTTTGGTGAAAATAACCCAAATTAGGATGTAGTTTTTAGTTTGTAGGAAAGTTATAGAGTTCACAAACTATGGGATATATCTGAATATTGATCAATCCTGAAGTACTGACAGCCAATCTAATTTCTTGAGGTCCAAGAATGTCAGAATAGTACAGATATCCCCAAATTACCCCTTTTTGCAGAGTAGACAGTCCGACGTACTTCATAAGAGGCATGGCGAGTTTTTTGAAGTTGTATTTTTTTGTCATAATTTTTCGGAAAATGAAAAAATTTAAAAAATATTTTCACTATTTTTTTTTTTACATACTGTCACCAGTGCAGTACAGCGTCATCATATAACTGGCATGGCGGTGAACAGGGACACTGACTGGTGACAGTATGAAAAAAAAATATATATTTTTTTTTAATTTTTTTTTATTTTTTTATTATTTAATTTTTTATTACATTTTTTTAAATTTTTTTTAAGATTTTTTTTCATATTTTACTATGACCAAAGTAGTACAATGTTACCATAGTAACATTGTACTACTTTGGGGAAGTGATCAGTATTTTTTTTTTTTTTTTTTTTACACAATTTGCTTATACCAAAGAATTACTTTTCTATAAGCAAGCATTTACCTGAATGAAATCGATTCATTCAGCTTTTTTTTTTTTTTTTTTTTTTTTTTTGTGCTTAGCTGTGATTTGGTCACAGCTAATCACATGACATGTGCATGTGATTAGCTGTGACCATTCACAGCTAGGCACTAGTATACAATGGATGGCATCATGAATGAAGCCATCCATTGTATACAACTGTCATGTGACCTGCTGTGATTGGTCACAGCAGGTCACATGGTACCAGCAAAGGGAGCCGGTACTCAGATCTGTCATCGGCCGTGTCCGAGGTGCATGGCCGGTGACAGATCGCACTGCTGCGCCGCTCTGCATTAGCGCAAACTGCGCATGTGCGGGAGCACGCCAAATGGCGTGCACCCGGAGTGCAGAGACAGTTTTGAAGCCGCCAAATGGCCATTGGCCGGGCGGCTAATGGTTAAAGAAGTTGTAACACTAAAAAAGAAAAAAAGGCTTCTGTTCCTTTAAGGCATGATCTATAGCATAGTGTTTCTGCAGTGTAATTTGTCCATTTCTTTCTAAAATACCTGGTTGATCCTGCCTGTTCATGTGTCCCCCCCCCCGGTGCTCAGTTTATGTGCCTCCGTCATCCCGCTCTCTGCCCAGAGTCTCTTCCTCTCCCCTTCCTTCCGTGCCTGTCAGTACCAAAGCCTGTATGAAAGAGCCAATCTCCTCCCCACCCCTCCTGCTGCTATTCCTTGTGGCTTGAAAGTAACATTTACAAATAATTTTCACTCCCTCTGTTTTACCAAGATACAAAGTACTGTATGTCCATTTGTTTTTTATTCTAATCCTAAATACCTTCTTGCACCAAACTTCTGTATGGTCACATGATCTACCTCTACTGGCCAGCTGACATCAGAGGGGAATGTCAGCCCCTCCTGCTGCTATCCTTAGACTAGGGATGGAAAGCAGAGGAGGACACATGACAGCACAGCAGTGCTGTGAGAGAGGGTATTTAGGATTCAAATTTTTAAAAAACAGAAGCACAGTACTTAGTATCTTGATAAAACAGAGGGGATGCAAGGCACTGATGATTCTGACTTTACAACCATTTTAAGCTCCAGAAGGGTTTAACCCCTACATTACCAAGGCCTTTTTATGCTATTTGGCACTGCGCTACTTTAACTGGAAATTGTGCTGTCATGCAGCTCTATGAAAATTAAATTTATACCATTTTTACACACAAATAAAACTTTCTTTTGGTGGTATTTGATAATCACAGTTTTTTTATTGTTTATGATATAAATGAAAAAATACTAAAAATTTGGGGAAAAACCCAATATTTTCTACTTTCTAATTAAAAACATCTGCTATATGTCTTTGGTAAAAAAAAATCCCAGTAAGTGTATGTTAAATGGTTTGTGTGAAAGTTATAGCATCTACAAACTATGGCATATATACTGGATTTTTTTTTTTCTTTATTTTACTAGTAGTGGAAGTGATCAGTAACTTATAGTGGGACTGTGATAGTGGGATGGGCAATCTGACACTGGTTGGAAAGTGACTAACTGACACTAACATCACCAATGGCAGTAATACAGTAATCAGTGCTAATACTGTACGCTGTCACTGTACTAATGACACTGATCGAGAAGGGGTTAACATCTAGGGGTAATCAATGTGTTAACTGTGTGCCTAACAATGTGTAATGTGTGTAATATGTACTGCTTTACTAATCAAAGTCGATGTTTTTTTCTCCCTGCTTTGTAGGGGGAGCACACAGCCACATTGCTGCTCTATGTATAAAGCCCAGTGTTGTTATTAAACACAGGGTGATGTGCTGTGATTTGCTTAGCAGATCAGCAGCCGACTAACTTGTACTGTACCAAATAAGAGCACAGATCGGGCATTGGGCGTGCACGTGCGCCATCTACCAAGAAATGTTGGATCATGTTCACGTACATGATTGCAGTGCAGCGGGGCTTCCCGGCCACAGTAAAAAGGCTGCGGTCAGTCCTTAACCACTTCCCTTCCGGCCCATGTACATAAATGGCCAGACGGGAGCAGTGCAGGAGCAGGTTGTTGTTCATAATCGGCGCCTGCATTTACAGCTTGTGCGCACTCCCTGGGATCTGGTGCCCGCTGTGTCTGGAGGACACTCTGTGTGAGGTCCCAATCATGTGATCACTGATTGGCCAATCAGTGATCACATGAGCAAGATGTCACTTCTGACATCATTGCTTACTGCTAGTGAAATCTGTGAATGATCACAGAGGTCACCTGGCACAAGGCTATTCACAACAGTCTTGTACCATGTGACAAGCTGTAACCAATCACAGCTCTCACAGTATTTCTCAATGGCTGCAAGAATGCAGTCGGAGAGAAGGAGAAATTATTGCTTTTACAGCCTTCATGGGTGTAAAAGCAATCAGTGTAAAACAAAAAAGTAGTACAGTATCATTATGGTGACACTGTACTGCTAGGGTGACGGTATGTTAAAAAATAAATAAATAAATAAATAAATAAAATTTAAAAAAAAATGTAAAAAAAATTTGGAAAAATTATAATTTTTGGTTATAAACTAATTTAGGTTATTTTTTCTTTACTAAATATACATTTTGGACAAGATTTATGAAGAAAAATTATTTATTTGCAAAATGTTCCAAGAAAAACACTTTTTTTTAAAAAAATGTTTGGACTTTTTCATTTATAGCAAAAAAATTAAAAAATCCCAGTGGTGAATAAATACCACCAAAATAAAGTTTTATCTGTCTCAAAAAAATGGTAAAGAATTCATATGGGTACAGTGTTGCATGACCGCACACTTGTCATTCAAAGTGTGATAGCACTGAAAGCTGAACATTGGGTTGGACAGGAAGGGGGTAAAAGTGTCTGGACTTGAAGTGGTTAAGTGGTCAATGTAGAGCATCATTCTGAATGCATAACTTTACATGCAGCTTTATGATGTCTCCCAAGCATGTTATTTAAAGGGTTTTTATATTTTCTATATTGCCCTTTAAGTTGCATTAAAGACCTTCTTGCCCATAAATTTTATTATTTTAACCTTTTTTTTGCTTTGTACAAGTCCCTATGGCAGTGCCCAGCTACCCATGTCTATGTTTAAACAAGAACTTGGCCTTGAAAAAGACCAGAAAGGCCACGACTTCAATGAGATGTAGTGCAATGTTTGGGTTTAGCGTCTTTTCTCTAGATTTGCTGAACCTCCTGTGATCTGCACTTTGCCACTTTGTTTGTTCAACACTGTCAGATAAGTATTTTTTGAACTGCAGTCTCACAACCAATGGCTATAACTAACTGTACTTGCTTTGCCAGCAATCAACCCATTATACTCCTGTAATCAAGATCCTGAAAAACATTCCTAATACAGGTACAGGACAAATCCAAGTTCACTTCTTCCAGTTTGCTGATGTATAGTACAGGGGCGGACTGACAACTCATGGGGCCCCCGGGCGATTGGAGATCATGGGGCCCCTGTGTCCTTGCCCAAACTCAAAAAAGCCTATGAAAAAGGTAGCAGGGGCATCTCATGGGGCCCCCTACTGACCCCGGGCCCTTGGGCAGTGTCCGGGTTTCCAAATGGTCAGTCCGCCCCTGGTATAGTATGCATGCAATCCAAAATAATTACTATAGTTATATGTAAGGACAATGCTATAAAATGACATTGTGATAAATTATGACACTAAGGGGTTTGCTTCCAGGTTTTATTATCAAAGCTGAAGTTAGAAGCTGATTGTCTACCATGCAGAACTGCACCAGATTTTGCACTCTCCAGTTTTAGTAAATCCACCCCGCTATGTACTATTTTAGACAACTTTAGTTTAACAATCATTTCATCTCTTACTAAAGGCTATTGATTGCAGCTGACACAAAGTTGTATTAAGACATAATGAAATTATTACCCACATTCTGCCTAAATTTCTGAATAAAGGAAATGTTGTTTCAAATACTTGTAAAAAGTAAACTTACCACTAATGCGATTTAACATATTTCCTCCCTTCTAAGAGCCACAACATTCCCTAAATCCTGACTTATATTATTATAACAGCACTTTTCATGTCCTCCAGGAACATATTGTGTGAAATTTATATTACTCATCTGCCAATCCATTGCGTAAGTTTCTGGCAGAAAGCAATTTTCTTATTTGGTCACAAGTGTTTTCCATAGTTTCTTCTGCTAAACCATGTAAGATGTTTTCTTGGGAACATTTACAAATATTTTGAATTTCATTATAGAATGTAATTCTTTTAGATCTGAAAGGTTTTTGGTTTGAGGCAGCAGGAAAACAATAAAAATAATTTTAAAAGCTGTTATGAAAAGCATTCCGCTTCCTTATGTCACACCTCCTGGCTAACTTGTTCTTTATGCTAAATCCTTCCACTTAAAGAGATATTAAAGTTAAGTTAACCCTTTGGTGCTGGCTGCTTCCAGACCTGACAAACATGGCATACTTATATGCTCTTTGCAATGATTTTGCACAGAGCAGTCTTAATCCATCTCTTCTCGGGTCCCCCTACATCATTCCTGTCCCCTCCCTCCTGCTGAGTGTCCCCAGAGCAAGCTATTGGCTATAGGGGCACTCATGCATGGTCGATCCCATGCTCCGCTCTGTGTATCCATTAGAAACACAGAACAGGGCTCGGCCCTATCCCACGCTCCCTTCTCCCTAGTTGTAATTGACAGCAGCAGGAACCAATGGTTCCTGCTGCTGTGTCTTAGCCAATGAAGAGGGAGATACCCAGGAGAGCAGCTGCTCTTGTGCACAGTGCTGGATAGCGATGGGGCTCAGGTAAATATTGGGAGGGAATACTCGAAAAAGGTGCACTATCTCTTCAAATATGATAATCAAGCAATCTACATATAGATGAGTAAAAAATCCAATAAAGTCCACCAAAGTGAAACAAAGTCTCTGAAAGAGAAATCAATTTACAAATCAATAGTAAATAACAATAATCCTGAGCAAATCTCAAAAGAAGCCAGTTTTGTGAAAAAATCCACGCCATCAGGATACATACACTTATATAATAATAGTTAGCAGATATCTGTGTGACTTACGAGCCAATTTATATCCACCCAATATTAACCTCCCAAAATCATCAAAAAAATCAAAAAAATGGACACACACTGTCCCAAATATAAATAGGATCGCTAACACTCAACACTCTACTACCTCTGTGTCCATAAAGTTAATAATTCATATTGTGTTGCGCTCCCAGTGAGAAAATCTGTGATATTAATAACTCTATTTACCCTTGGTGAACAAATATATAATCAGGGGATTTTACAAAAAATATACAAAATAAAAAATATATATATTATTAAAAATTTTTATATATATAATCCACTGATGAAAATATAAATGTGGAAATAATATCCCCAGAAACAATAAGTGATAAAATATTGTGTACTAAAACATAAATATAAATAAATCAATATGCATCATGATTGGTGAATAATCAAAAAATACAAATAACTTAAAATATATATATGTACTGCAAATTAATTTGTGATATTAATGTCCTTTAAATACAGTGACTTTGTGCTTGATTAAATCTTGATTTGGTGACTTATTGTGAATCCGTGACTCTCTTTGAATCCTTAATTAGTGAAGATGTATGCTCACCTCCTTATTAGCCTGCAATTAGGCTATACACACTTGTGGTTCAGGTTTCCTTCCTTCCTTTTCCCCTTATTTCCTTCTTTTTTAACCTTTGTCTGTTTTATATATATTTTTATGGGATTTTCTTGTTTTTATTTTTTGTTATTTCTTAATATTTACCTGTATATTTTGTAGTGTGTTTTTTACTGTAAAGGATAAATGATGGAGCCCGTGTTTAATAATTAATTTTAGCTATATTATAGCCACTAGAAAGAGCATTATTGTTTTTAATTTTGGTATTTTTTGATTTTTATATACTGTATATTTTTTTATTTGGTGTCGACTGATATGGGGACAGTAGGGGCACTGTGTATTTGCATTCTGTGGTGATTCCATTTAGGTATTATCTCCTTGGCATTGGTTTCTGGTGTGGCTTATGGTGTTTCCTGCAGTGTAATTAGTGATTGTGATCGGCCCTTCCCCTCTCTCTATATATTGCATCAGATGTTACCGGCACATCTTCTTTCCTTGACGATGACAGTTGTGTGGAAACGTGTTGAGTAGAACTTTTGGCCAGAGACATTATTATGTATGCCTGCAGCAGTTCCGGTGGAGACATCTTTGCTTTTGTCAGTGCAGGTTACTGATTTCCACATGGAAGTGCATAAGCAAAATACATTTTATCTCTCTTTTACTGGTTCTGTTCTTCCTCGTTTATATACATGCTTACCATGTGTGGAGCGAAAAGGGAACCAGTTTGGCAGATCTCAGACAAATGAGCTCAGCTGACACACAGCCATACACCATGAGATATCCCTTCAATCTGTGAGGCTCCTATGCTGTCATCACATTTTTATTATTATTATTATACAGTATTTATAAAGCGCCAACAGTTTGCTCAGTGCTGTACATTACAAAGGGAGACAGAACATGAGACAGTACAATAACAATACAATGTGATACACAAGGGGTTCAAGGGCCCTGCTCCTTCGAGCTTACAACCTAGGAGGGAGGGGATAGTGGTACAGGAGGAGATAGCTGTGGGGGATGGGGTGGTAGGAGGAGTGGAGGAGGTCGGCAATTAGCAGTTGGTGGGGTAGGTTTCCCTGAAGAGGTGGGTTTTCAGGGTGCGCCTAAAGGAGAGGAGAGTAGGTGCTAGTCTGATGGATTGGGGTAGGGAGTTCCAGAGGATGGGTGACACCCTGGAGAAAACCTGGAGGCGTGCATGGGAAGAGGAGACCAGGGAACTAGAGAGAAGGAGGTCTTGTTAGGAGCGGAGTGTGCGTGTTGGGTGGTACTTGGATATTAGGTCGGTGATGTAATTTGGGGCAGTATGATGGACAGCTTTGTACATCAGTGTTAGGATTTTGAATTTGATCCGTTGTGCAATCGGAAGCCAGTGGAGGGATTGGCAGAGGGGGGTGGCGGAAACGGAGCGGTTGGTAAGGTGAATGAGTCTGGTTGCCGGTTTCAGGATCGATTGAAGCGGGGATAGCCTGTGGCAAGGAAGGCCAGTGAGGAGGGAGTTGCAGTAGTCCAGTCGTGATATGATGAGGGAGTGGATGAGCTGTTTAGTGGTTTCTGGGGTTAGGAACGTGCGGATTTTGGCGATGTTGCAGAGGTGGAGTCTGCATGAGTTTGTTAGTGATTGGACTTGGGGCTGGAAGGATAGGTTGGGGTCCAGAATGGCACCAAGTACTCTGGCCTGCGGGGCGGGCCTGATAGTGGCATTGTTGGACGTGATGGAGAAGTCAGTGGGGGGTGGTGTGCGGGCTGGGGGGAAGACTAGGAGCTTGGTTTTGGAGAGGTTCAGTTTAAGGAAGTGGAGCGACATCCAATCTGATATGTCGTTTAGTAGGTTTGTGATTCGGGCGGAGACTGAGGGGGTGAGGCGAGGGGTTGAGAGATAGATTTGTGTGTCGTCGGCATAGAGGTGGTAGTTAAAGCCGTGAGAGTGTATGAGTTGGCCAAGGGAGGAGGTGTTGATGGAGAAGAGAAGGGGCCCGAGGACAGTGCCTTGAGGGACCCCAACAGGGGGAGTGAGGGGGAGGTGGTAGCGTTATAGGTAACGCTGAAGGAGCGTTGTGATAGGTAGGACGAGAGCCAGGAGAGAGCGGAATTTTTGAGGCTGAGGGAGTGTAGTGTTTTGAGGAGGAGGGGGTGGTCGACTGTGTTGAAGGCCGTGGAGAGGTCGAGGAGTAGGAGCGTTGAATAGTGGCCATTAGCTTTGGCGGTTAGAAGGTCGTTGGAGAGTTTGAGTAAGGCAGTTTCGGTGGAGTGTAGGGGACGGAAGCTGGACTGTAGGGGATCGAGGAGGTTGTTGTCGTTGTGGTGAGAGCTTAGGCGATTGTAGACTAAGCACTCGAGGAGTTTGGATGTGAATGGGAGCAGGGAGATGGGTCTGAGTTTGTTCGGGTCACTGGGGTCCAGGGAGGGCTTTTTAAGTATGGGAGTGATGTGCGCATGCTTCAGAGGGGAGGGGAATGCACCAGAAGAGAGGGAGAGATTAAAGATGTGGGTGAGGGAGTGTAGGATGGAGGGGGAGGGAGGTTGTAGGAGTTGTGAGGGGATAGGGTCGAGGGGGCAGGTGGTGAGGCGGGCATCAGAGAAGACCTTGGTGACCTCCTCGATGGTAGTAAGGTCGAAGGTGTGGAGTGTTGAGGGGGCTTCAGTGTGAGGAATGTTAGGTGGGGTGGAGGTCACAGCAGTGGTGAGGCCGAGGGAGAGGGGTGATGAGGGGGTAGCTGTTTGAGAGGGGACGGGTTTGGAGGGAGTTTGAGCAGCGGCGATGTCCCAGCGAATTGTGTCAA
The DNA here is from genome assembly GCF_062004578.1 of Staurois parvus. Classification (NCBI taxonomy): domain Eukaryota; kingdom Metazoa; phylum Chordata; class Amphibia; order Anura; family Ranidae; genus Staurois; species Staurois parvus. The sequence continues at coordinate 18,480,836 of NW_028318157.1, forward strand.
TCTTGTCTTTGAAGTGATTGGCAATCTCAAGGGCGGTGAGTGAGATGCTGGGTGGAGGTGGGGGCGGAGAGAGCAGAGAGTTAGAGGTGGAGAAGAGTCGGCGAGGATTGGAGGAGAGGGTCTTGATGAGGGTCAGGAAGTAGACTTGTTTGGCAGCGTGGAGGTAGGAGGTGTAGGTGTGGAAGGCAGATTTATAGCGGGTGAAGGCTTGTTGGGATCTGGTTTTGCACCATAGTCGCTCCAGGGCACGACTGTGTCCTTTGAGAGTTTTAGTGTGATCTGCCAGGGCTGGAGCGGTCGGGGTCTGATGTTTCGTGTGGTTACAGGCGCTAGTGAGTCAAGGGTGGTTGACAGTGAGTTGTTATAGGCAGTCATAGCCAGGTTGGGGCAGAACAGGGGGAGGATGCTGTCGTGGAGTTGATCAGTTGCAGAGTGGAGGGGGGCAGGGTTCAGGTTGCGGAGGTTTCGGCTGGTAGTAGTATGACATTTGAAGGGGTAGGCGTTAGAGGACGAGGAGACAGAGAAGGTAATAAGGTTGTGGTCAGAGAGAGGGAAGGAGGTGTTTGTGAGGTTGTGGGGAGCGCAGAGGTTGGAGAAGACAAGGTCCAGGATATTTCCGACGGAGTGGGTGGTGGATTGTATGCACTGTGCGAGTGCAAAGGAGGAGGTTAAGTGGAGGAGTTGGGATGTGGCCGGGTTGTCGATGTTGACAGGGATGTTGAAATCCCCAAGGATGATGGTGGGTAGCATGGAGGAGAGAAAGAAGGGTAGCCAGGCAGAAAAGTCATCTAGGAAGCGGGATATGGGTCCAGGAGGCCGGTAGATTACGGCAATCTTCAAGGGGGTTGGGGAGAATAGTCAGATGCAGTGGGCCTCAAAGGAGGAGAAGGATAGAGAGGGGGGTTTGGGAGGTGACAGGAGCGGACCAACCCCACCAACTTTACGACCGTTGGGTCTGGGTGAGTGGGTCCAGATGAGACCTCCATAGGAGTGCAGGAGTGCAGCAGGGGAGGTAGAGTCAGTGGCCTGGATCCAGGTTTCCGTGATCGCTAGGAGGTTGAGGGAGCAGGAAACAAAGAGGTTGTGAATGGCGGTGAGCTTGTTGCACACCGAGCGGGCATTCAGGAATGCACACGAAAATGGGGGGGTGGTTTTAGGGAGCAGGGGGACAGATTCTAGGTTGAGGGGGTTGCGGCAGGACATGGAAGTGGGAGGGTGCTGTGTGGGTGAGCGAGATAGTGGAGGGCCAGGGTTCGGGGAGATGTCCCCGCGGTTAGGAGGAGAAGAAGGGTGAGAAAGGTGGCATGGAAGCGGGATGTGCAGGAGCGTGTAAGTCTACCAGCGGAAGTGTTCGGGTCAGCGGGAGAGTGGAGTATTAGGAGGAGGTGGTGGGTGCCGTAGAGGGTCGAAGGAAGCAGTGAGGACACAATATACAGTTGTTTGGGAGGAGCAGGTCATCGGAGCTCTGCCGGAGGGATTGAGCGCCTAGCACCCCTCCAAGGTGTCGGCAGGACCTCCGGTGGGGTTCCAGAGCCCGCTGCCGCCCGGATGGCAACGGATTCAACGGGGAAGGGGGGGCGCGGGAGCTGGAGCTGGCGATCATGCGGCCACTCCGGACGCCATCTTAGATTGGTAATTGCTCTATGGCAATTTGCTCTATGGCTCGCCAAACAAAAAAAAAGATGGCACCGTTGGAAATGCTGCCTGCATGTACGATAATGTCACCAAAAGTTCCACCTTGGTATGGAGCCCCCCTCCTGAACCATACCAGGAAACATGCCCTCAACTTTGGGGAGTGCTTTTGGGGAAGGGGGCTCCCCCCAAAGCACCTTGCCTGTTGTTGCCATGTTGATACGGACAAGGACCTCTTCCCCTCAAGCCTGGCCTGGTGGTTATGGGCATTTGGGGGGGTGATTTATCGAAATTTGAAAACCCCCTTTAAAAAGGGTGCCCCTAGATCCCACCCCCCATGTGAAGGAGTATGGGGTACATAGCATCCCTACTCATTATGAAAAAAAGATGCTAGTGCCAAATTCAGATTTCTCATCACTTTCTTTCTCAGTCACCCGGACAAATAGAGAGAGTGAATCTCCGCAATAAAAGTTTGACAGGGGTTCAAATCCAACATTACATATACAGTAAACCTTGAGAACCATAGGCTACAATTACAAACCTCCCTTCTTAACATTGCTAGACTCCTGGCTGTCATGCTGCTGCAATGGCTTTAACATTTTTGACATTCATTTTTATCTTGTTAATTTTGAGTAGAGTTCTGAAAGTGATGAGAAATCCAAAATGTTAAAGTTGGCACCAGAACAAGAGTTAAAGTGATTCTAAAGGCAGAAGTTTTTTTTTTACTTTAATGCATTCTATGCATTAAGGTACAAAAACCTTCTGTATACAGCCCCCCATCCCCCTACCCACCTTATACTTACCTGAGCCTGATCTTGATACTGTGATGTGCACAAGAGAAGAGGCTCTCTCCCTCCTCATTGGATCAGAAACAGCAGCTCATAAGAGCTCTGAACCAATGAGGAGGGAGAGAGCAGAGAGAGCTCCTGCTCTCATGCAGATCACTGGATTAAGCTCTCATTTAGGAAAGTATAATGGGGAAAGGGGGACTAGAGGGATCTGCATGCAGAAGGTTTGTTACTTTAATGCATGGAATGCATTAAGGTAAACAACCTTCTGCCTTTAAAACAGCTTTAATTCTTGTTCTGGTGCTTTTTGTCTCAATCACCAGGACAAATAGAAAGGGAGAATCTCTCCAGCAGGAAAACAACCAGTAATAAAAGTTTGACAGGGGTTACATGTTACCATTTTCATGACTGAGATATTGCTGGCGTGCGGCTGCCATGACACCTTACCATAACCCATAAACCTATACCTTAATAAAGACACTAAACACTTGGATTTCAAATGCCATAGCAGCCCTTTTATTAACAAAACATAAATTAACATAACTATAAATTAACCAAAACAAATTTTTACAACAAACTTTTCAGCAATAAAAATACATTCTGACCCTCTCCTTCTGTCTCAGGTTCATGAAGGCCCCCTTTTACTACCACATCGGCTGCATCATCCACCACATTCCCATTCCGGCCCCTAGCCACAGTTACACTGGCTCAGGGACAACTTGTTGACCCTTCTGATATCCGATACAGCCCGATGACTGATAGCCCCAACTGCTGTCACTTCAATAGGTAAGGTATACCCATACCTTACCCATTGCACTCCACATACTATTTTGCACCATACTGGCCTACACGAACCTGAGACCCCTGTCACAGACGCCCAGCATGAAACCTTATGCCTGGGCTAAGCCACATCTGCCACTCCCAACTGTGCCCGGACCCACCCTCTCGACCACCAATAAAGTAAGTCTTACCATCCCCTTTTAAAATTGACCTATCAACATGTCTGTTCCTAACCTTCCCAGCCAACTCAGTCGTTCAGGCCCTACACTTTTGCTGCACATTCAATTCCTGGCCCTTTCTTTACCTCTCCCTAGGATTGGTAGGTTTCTGACTGTCATGTTTCGCCAATGGCTTTACTATTTTTTAATGTATGACGGTTGGTTTAATAAAGGTGAATTTCACTTTGCAAAGAATACCCTATCATGAAAAAAAACTGCATTTTTACTTGCACATGATTGGTTGATGAAAGTCAGCAGAGCTTTGTCTCATTCACCACGCTCTGGGGAAAATTCCCTGGAAAAATTAGACTGCCCTTGTAAATTGAACAGCTTATTTACCTTTGGTAAATTATCCCCATTGACCCAGTACAAGTATACATTTTAGGTATTTTGATTTTACTGGCTAAAAACTTTTTACCTTGCTGACACCACCCAGCTTGATAAAAGTCATATTTTTCAATCCACTTTAGTCAAAAGAGCCAGGTGAAACATTGGAGGCCAAAGAGAGACTGCATCCAATCAGATTTTTAGCAGCTTTCTGTCCCACCAGCTGCTGAATTTAATAGCCAGCAGGGGAGATTTTGTCATCGATTCTGTTTAGTGTGAATGGGGGATCAACTTATTTCTTTTACTCAGGCTGAGGAGCTGAACAAGAGAAATTTAAAGGTGTATAGCTACCTTTACTTCTGGTCAGTAACTCAATACTCTGTGCTATAGTGTCAAATTAGTGTGTAGCTGCCTCTACTATGCTTATATCCTTTAAGTGGGATATAACTCAAAAAATGTAAATAAAATTGGGGTGGTGCTTACTATATGCTGACTGTAAATAAAGAAATTAATGAATTAATTTAATTCATAAATAGCTTGTGTATGCTTACTGTAAATAAATAAATTAATAACTTTGTGTGTTGGGGGTTTTCTTTACCATAAATCTATAGTACCATGTATGCACGTACCATCTGCCCCATTATAATATACACTGTGCATTAACACATATATGAAAACAATAAAAGGTTGCTTGAAAAGTGTCTGTATTAGGTGCAACTAAAAGTCCAATTTTCATGTAGTGCTTAATAAATTGACTGGTGCTCAAGCTTCTTAATCTTCAGTGCAAATTGCTCTGTGCTACCCTCCTTATCCATCTCACTCACTAAAGTTCTATGATCCCCTATGTAGCATAAGTGAGTCTCAAGGGCTTTAAAGGTGCTTACTGTCTCCTCTAATGGCTCCAATGCCCCTGCTGAATGGAAAAATCTACTCCAAGGGGCGTACATGTAAGAGGAGAAAAGAACCCAGAGGCAATCTCCAATAGTGTAACTCTATATTATTTAAACCATTAAAAACAATTAAAATTCCATAACTCTATAATAGTGCTTGCATTGCAAACAAGCTTTAGCACAGATGTTACAGTAAAGGAAATAAGTATTTGATCCCCTGCTCATTTTGAATGTTTGCCCACTCACAATGAAATGATCAGTCTAAAAATCGAATGGTAGGTGTATTGTAACACTAAGAGACAGAATATGAACAAAAAATTCAAAAGAAATGCATGTCTAACAAATTATACACTGATTTACAAGTTCATGAGGGAAATGAGTATTTGATCCCCTTCACAAAACATGACTTAGTACTTGGTGGCAAATCCATGGTTGGCAATCACAGAGGTCAGACATTTCCTGTAGTTGGCCATCAGGTTTGCACACATCTCAGGAGGGATTTTGGCCTACTCCTTTCAGCAGATCCTCTCCAAGTCATTAAGGTTTGGTGGCTGACGTTTGGCAACTCAAACTTTCAGCTCCCTCTACAGATTTTTAATCGGATTAAGGTCTGGAGACTGGCTAGGCCACTCTAGGACCTTAATGTGCTTCTTCTTGAGCCACTCCTTTGTTGCCTTGGCCGTGTGTTTTTGGTCAGTGTCATGCTGGAACACCCATCCACGACCCATTTTCAATGCCCTGGCTTAGGGAAGAAGGTTCTCACCCAAGATTTGACAGTACAGTGCCCCGTCCATCGTCCCTTTGATGCGGTTCAGTTGTCCTGTCCCCTTAGCAGAAAAACACCCCCAAAGCAGAATGTTTCCACCACCATGTTTGACAGTTGGGATAGATATAAGTAATAAAGCAAGCGCTTCTAAAATATGGTAAAAAAGCAGCTTGCATAAGGAAAACCCCCTAAAATCCTAAAACATACATATATAATCAAAATGCAGCACTAAAATAAACATTAAAGTGGAAAAGTGATAATACACGCGCAAAATTATGCGCTAGCAAATGGTATAAATGTGATGTCTTAATGAAGACGGTAGGTAATTATAAATAAATCATCTCATGTTAACACATTAAATCGCATAAAATGATATATAAATATATAAAAGTCCATTGAAGTATTCAAAAGGTGCGTCAGTATTCACAAATCGGAAGGCTTCAATCATTCCTATTAAATTTGCATTGAATGATAATAATAAGGTGCTCGTGAAATCCGTGATAAGGTAAAAAGGGTGTGCTTGCACTCACCAGACATACAATAATATTACACATGTAATATAAAGGGCACTAGTGGTCATCTGGAACCCGGTGAGGATGTGGAACTCCGATGGCACTTGGTATACCCAGGGAATGTACTCCAGACCTCTCAGTGGGAACTGCTCGTTGATATTACTTACACCCGGCATCAGGTAAGCTCAGCAACAATGGGAGATCCACCTCAAGTAGCTCAAATAAGCCACCAGAACAAAAAGCTGATATAGTGTAGCAGTTTTTATTCAGCCAATGGTGATAATCACATATCAAGGCAGCTTAGTGTAACATCCAATATATGGTAGATAACAGCAGGAAGCAACAGCTATGGGCAAGTGTATAGCAGGTAAAATATCATGCATGAATATCCAGGAATCCAAAATGGCCACTGGCCTTACATGTGGCTCCAGCAGCAGACGGTGACGTCGGTGTGGCAAGCTAATACCCGAATACACGAAATGCGTCAGGGAGCACAGCAGTGTTTACACTGCAAGGTTTGTGTCCCAACAGCTGCCAATGTGAAACCTTTTCCCTGACAGATAGTTCTGGTGAAGTGGATTAGAGGTGGAGACATGGACCTGGTATGTGTTCCATCCCTCTGGCCTGCTCTGTGTGATTGCTTTCCTACAACAAAGATGGTGGTGTGGCAGCTCACGTGCAGTGACCACCATCGCATCATGATGATGCCACACACCACGCCGATGATGTTGGGCGCCATCTTTTATTGGGGATATAAACAGAGAATGGGAAAGAAGCCCTGAATGCTGTGAGGTGGTTGACCTCTTCCCATTACCTTTTTGGAAAGCTGCTGGAGCATAACATCATTGGCGTTAGTTTACCCTCTGCATCTGCTTTACTCTACCATTATAGAAATGAGATATTGTACAATATGAGCGTTATTGAAATCTGATATCTGCACCTGCTTTATGCCAAAAAAATATATATTGGTAATTGGCAGTATACGGGAATACAAGTATATGGGTATGCCTAAGGGGTTAAGTATAGTAACATAATATATATGGACAGGTGTTTAGCAACTGATGCATGTATAAATGTAGTCTGAAATTATTTTACACATTTATATTTATTATTATATATATTATATATATTTCCTATAAAGCATGATAATTGAAATAATGGAGGAATATTGGGAGGGGGTAGGGTAACAAGAGCAGTTGGAAGGGGGAAGAGGATAACAAGTGGGGAATATACAAGAAAAACAACTCATCAGTTAACAATTGTTGCATTAGAGAAATGAGTCAAGAAGATCCAATTATTATTTAGTATGGGCTTGATAAGCTTTAGCAATCTTTAAGTGTACAGTTAGGATTTTTTAACCATATGGACCAGACATTATGGAATTTGAGTGTGGTTACATTTTTAATCACCAATACCCTTTCTTTCTCAGATTGGTGATTTAATGTGCTCAAAGTATCTCTTGCTTTAGGGGTGTTCACTGTATTCTATTGTCTAGAAATACAGAGTTTAGCTTCAAAGAGCAAGTGTACAAGTACCACTCTGGTTGGAGGAAATTGTTCGATTCTAATACATAGTAGTGCAAGGGATGGGTCAGGTACTATTGTCGAAACAAAGTATTTCCTATGAGATCAGAGGCTATAGGAAATACTTTGTTTCGATAAGATTGAAGTGACCCACATAGCCATAATACATGGTAAAGGAAGCCAGTGTCCGCACAGTTTCTCGTACAGGAAAGGGAGCATGGTGAGTAGAATTTTGAAAATGTGTAGGAGTAAGGTGCCAGCGGTAGACTATTTTTTTAAATGTTAAATATATAGTGCAGCGCTGTAATATAGTTAAAAAGATAAAAATAGTTCATAAAGTCTTTTCACAATGAAATCGAACATGTGCAGGCCTCCTCCTCTTTAGGTGACTGGAATCAAACAGAAAAAATGCGCACTCACCGACCGCACATTTTAAATGCGCTTGTGTGTGATTTTATCCAAAAGACCAGCCAGGCATGCAGCTCCAGAAAACACATGGATCATCCCTCTTAAACACTGACATCAGCCTTGGGTGCAGCAATATCTCCAGGTCCAGAGACCCTCTCGCCCCAAATGATAGGTAGACAAGGGTCCCCCTTCTGGTTCCAGGTACCCCAAAAGTGGTAGGTGCAGATCTGAAACCCTCCAACAGGAGAGTCAAAGAAAAGAGGGAACGCCAATAGTGTAGTAGGTTCAAAACTTTATTAGAGCAACAATAATAAAGCCAGGGTCACATGTGCATACAGATACCATCGGCCATTATGCGGGCTGGTAAGTGTGAAAAAAGTAAACCATGTACTAACCCGGCAGAGGTAAAGATCAGAGACCACTGGACCTCCTCATGGTCTCAGTGGTCAGGAAGTCACACTTGCTACTGGCTCCTCCTGAGGCCTTTCGTGCTACGGCACTTCATCAGAGGGTGGACGCCACTAGCAGTGTGACAGTAAGACTTCCTTTTAAATGCGGTTCGCGCATGCGTGAAATCCCGCTCTATCGTCCGGAGTTCGAAAAGCGGAACTGCGCATGCGCGGATAGCCGCCATTTTGCCGTGGATCGCGGCTGTGCAGAATTGAACTGCGCATGCGCCGCCCGATCGCCGCCATATTGCCATGGGTCATAGACAGTAAGCTGTGAAAATCACCAGCTGCTGTCAGAAGAATACAAGACAGGCACATATTCAAATGTTAGTTCCCCATGGCTGGTGATAGAAGGGTGGATGGTCCTATCAAAGAGGTATAGACATATATACCCTCCACCCCAGACAAGTGGACCGGACTATAAGCCACTGTTAAGGATAAAAGATGTATGGGAATGCACACATAAGGTGCTGCAGAAACCGGAACCCCTCTATATATTAATTCTATCCATGGCATAGGAGCTATAATCGGTTACCCATAAATAAACCATAAGAGCACATAACAAAAGAAACATAATTTAAAATAATTTAAAAATCCCAAAAAACGCGCACAGGCATCTTAAAAGGATACACCTATATTAAGATGGGGCATATTACCCTAGTATCATGAGATTATATAATAATCATAGAGAGGGTGGAATTATTCTGTGAAACCAAGAAAAACCAGATGGGTATTCCTATTCCACCATCCTAGGGGCTAATATGAAAAGAGATGTTGATTACACAGACCCTATGGTCCTATAATATAAAGTGCAAAAACTATATCCCATTTCGCCATTTATTACCCCTAATACTCTCTAGGTCATCCAAGGCTGAAGGTGCCCATCTAGGTGCTGCGTACAAAAATGCACTGATAGAACCATAAAACAAATGATCAATAAAATTCTACGTGAATAAAAGTACACAATATCTACACTACACTATATCCTGAAATAATGGGAGATGTATCAATGTCCTAACTGTTGGCAATGAAGCAGTTAATATCCACCTCAACATTGTGTTCATGAGGGTAAAGAGTATGTAATTCATAGACCCAACGGGTCTCTGCCTGAGAGACTGTCCTGGTCTTATGAAGTCCCCTCCAATGTGGTGACACCATCTCTATACCCATAAACTTTAATGAGGTAGGGTCGCTATTGTGGAACAGCCTAAAGTGGTTAGATAGCGAGTGGTCCTTATAGCCTTTTTTGATGTTCGCTACATGTTCCTGCAGACGGTCCCGTAGGCGCCTGGTTGTCCGTCCTACATACTGTTTATTACAGGGACAGCTGAGGAGGTAGACCACAAATTTACTATTACATGTTATGCATTGTTTAATGCCATAGGACTTCCCGGTTGATGTTGAAGTAAACGTGTCAATTTTCCTTTTACGAGTATTGTCGCACCTACACATAATACATTTATTACAGGGGTAGAATCCCTTTAGATCCCCGAAGAAAGAGATTTTTGTAGGGGGATTCACAACATTTGGTGCAATACGATTTCTCATAGCCGGGGCCCTCCTAAACATGATCTCAGGCTCGTTGGGTAATATTTGTGAAAGGACAGGGTCCATCTTCAAAATATCCCAGTTCTTCTTTATCAGTCTTCCTACCTGCTTATATTGCACTGAAAACGTAGTTACAAAGGGGCATACTTTCTCATATGTTCTTTTTGGTTTGTATGAGAGCATCTCTTTCCTATCAAGGTCTGCAACCTTAGCCAAAGACTCATCAAGCTATGGTTCCTTATATCCTTTCTCAAGGAATCTATTTTTTAGGATGTTCGCTTGAGACCAATACTTCTCAAGGTCCGTGCAATTTCGTCTTATCCGAGTGAATTGGCCTTTAGGTATGTTACTCAGCCAATTCGGATGGTGACAGCTATTCACAGGGATATAGCTGTTACGGTCGGATACCTTAAAGAAGGACTTAGTCACTATCCTCCCCTTATCTTTTGTTAGTGTAAGGTCCAAAAAATCGATCTGGTGTCGACTATAGGTATAGGTCAAGTGAATGTTTAGGGTGTTGTTATTCAATGTTGAAAAGAAGTTGTTAAGCGCACTTTCCTCTCCATTCCAGAGGAGGAGGATGTCATCAATATATCGCTTGTACAAAATCAGTTCCGGCCAATCTCTGGCATAGATGACATCCTCCTCCCACCTGGACATGAAGAGGTTGGCGAGGCTGGGGGCAAACTTAGTAGCCCCCATTGCAACACCCTTTATCTGCAGATAATAAGACTGATTATACCAAAAGTAATTGTGGTACATGGCAAAGTGCAATAGGTCCAGAATAAAGTGCCTTTGTATTCCTGACAAGCGAGGGACTTCAATGATTATTCCAATCAGGTGGTCTTTGATTGGCAGAAAATCAAGGACACGCTCCCCCCAGATCAGGATTATGTACCTCGGGTTCAGGATCCAAACCTTAGAGAAAATGGAAATAGCAATAACAATCAAAATAAAAAGAAAAAGAAAGGTCCCAATCCAGGGATGCCCCCCTCCAGGACGAGAATATAGGGTCCAGAGAGTATTACCCTAACATCCCTACACATTTAACCAGGGATGGGATATATAGGGCTAGCAATGCTCCAAGGGATAATTATTACCAACACCCGTTCCCTCCAAGGACCCCTCAGAGGCCCATAGGGAACCCACAATACTACCACACTGATTATTATCCACCGCAGAGCCCTAGGGAGTACTACTCCAACAGGGGAGCTCTTCCATACCCCCCTCGAGAGTATGAGTCTAACAATAACCAGAATCATCATCGTAATGATTATTATAACTACAATCAGAATCGTCCCTATTATCCTAAACGTCAGGAATATAACAGACCGGTTAACAATTCCACAAACCGGGGTAGTACCAAACCTCCAGTACATCAGAACTCCCAACAGCATAATCAAGCCAAACAGTCTTTTTTAGGGACGGGTCAACCACGAAAAAGGAGAGACATAGAAGGGGAAAGGGAGGAGGAAGGAGAAAGGGGGGACACTCCAAAAAAGAGACGGGTTTGAAAGATCAGGGTATCTTTAACCTGAGTGGCGTTAAACTGACAAATGAAGAGCTCGACCTTCTTGATAAAGGGTTGAAATATACCCCTGCTACACGGATTAATAAGTTTAACACCTATATAGATGTGCACAAATTCATTAGACAATTGTCCCTCAAAAAATATTTCTTCAACAGACCCATTATAGGGAATCAATCTCCCTCTAGTATGGTTCACTCCAATTTAAAGAATGCGTCCACCTTCAACCCCCCTCCACAATCATATTCCTACTTAAATGTCTTCAAAGAAAAAGTCCTAAGGGATTTGGAAAACATGCCTTTAAAACGGGTACATGATAACCCTGGTGACAGGTTGGCCATTAAAACTCTCTTGGAAAAGAGAGATCTTGTAATTAGGCCAGCGGATAAGGGTGGTGGAGTCGTGGTCTGGAATAAAGTTGACTATATGGGGGAGGTCAGCAAATTGCTGAAGGATGAATCCACCTATAGACCTCTACCTAGTGACCCCCTTACAGGTTACAAAAAGTCGCTCTTAGCCATTATCAAGAAAGGTTTTGATAATGGAATTATAAATAAGAAGGAGAAGGCTTTTTTATGCCCGGTGGCTCCAAAACTTCCTATATTGTACATCCTTCTGAAAATACACAAAGACCCGGTACATCCTCCGGGCCAACCCATAATTAGTGGGATAGGGTTGTTACTATCTAGGATTGGGGAATACATCGATTTTCATCTGCAACCACTGGTTGCCGAAACTCCTTCATTTCTTAGTGACACCAAGCAGGTCCTGAATGAAGTTGATGCAATAAATACATCACCTGATATGTTTCTAGTTACAGCGGATGTCAGTTCCTTATATACCAGCATTAATCATGCGGATGGCATGGAGGCCACCGATTTCTATCTAACAAATCATAGTCGCTTGTCAGGCACTTTATTCTGGACCTGTTGCACTTTGCCATGTACCACAATTACTTTTGGTATAATCAGTCTTATTATCTGCAGATAAAGGGTGTTGCAATGGGGGCTACTAAGTTTGCCCCCAGCCTCGCCAACCTCTTCATGTCCAGGTGGGAGGAGGATGTCATCTTTGCCAGAGATTGGCCAGAACTGATTTTGTACAAGCGATATATTGATGACATCCTCCTCCTCTGGAATGGAGAGGAAAGTGCGCTTAACAACTTCTTTTCAACATTGAATAACAACACCCTAAACATTCACTTGACCTATACCTATAGTCGACACCAGATCGATTTTTTGGACCTTACACTAACGAACGATAAGGGGAGGATAGTGACTAAGTCCTTCTTTAAGGTATCCGACCGTAACAGCTATATCCCTGTGAATAGCTGTCACCATCCGAATTGGCTGAGTAACATACCTAAAGGCCAATTCACTCGGATAAGACGAAATTGCACGGACCTTGAGAAGTATTGGTCTCAAGCGAACATCCTAAAAAATAGATTCCTTGAGAAAGGATATAAGGAACCATAGCTTGATGAGTCTTTGGCTAAGGTTGCAGACCTTGATAGGAAAGAGATGCTCTCATACAAACCAAAAAGAACATATGAGAAAGTATGCCCCTTTGTAACTACGTTTTCAGTGCAATATAAGCAGGTAGGAAGACTGATAAAGAAGAACTGGGATATTTTGAAGATGGACCCTGTCCTTTCACAAATATTACCCAACGAGCCTGAGATCATGTTTAGGAGGGCCCCGGCTATGAGAAATCGTATTGCACCAAATGTTGTGAATCCCCCTACAAAAATCTCCTTCTTCGGGGATCTAAAGGGATTCTACCCCTGTAATAAATGTATTATGTGTAGGTGCGACAATACTCGTAAAAGGAAAATTGACACGTTTACTTCAACATCAACCGGGAAGTCCTATGGCATTAAACAATGCATAACATGTAATAGTAAATTTGTGGTCTACCTCCTCAGCTGTCCCTGTAATAAACAGTATGTAGGACGGACAACCAGGCGCCTACGGGACCGTCTGCGGGAACATGTAGCGAACATCAAAAAAGGCTATAAGGACCACTCGCTATCTAACCACTTTAGGCTGTTCCACAATAGCGACCCTACCTCATTAAAGTTTATGGGTATAGAGATGGTGTCACCACATTGGAGGGGACTTCATAAGACCAGGACAGTCTCTCAGGCAGAGACCCGTTGGGTCTATGAATTACATACTCTTTACCCTCATGGACACAATGTTGAGGTGGATATTAACTGCTTCATTGCCAACAGTTAGGACATTGATACATCTCCCATTATTTCAGGATATAGTGTAGTGTAGATATTGTGTACTTTTATTCACGTAGAATTTTATTGATCATTTGTTTTATGGTTCTATCAGTGCATTTTTGTACGCAGCACCTAGATGGGCACCTTCAGCCTTGGATGACCTAGAGAGTATTAAGGGTAATAAATGGCGAAATGGGATATAGTTTTTGCACTTTATATTATAGGACCATAGGGTCTGTGTAATCAACATCCCTTTTCATATTAGCCCCTAGGATGGTGGAATAGGAATACCCATCTGGTTTTTCCTGGTTTCACAGAATAATTCCACCCTCTCTGTGATTATTATATAATCTCATGATACTAGGGTAATATGACCCACAACTTAGAGATATTCATATCGATAACAGAATATGCCCCATCTTAATATAGGTGTATCCTTTTAAGATGCCTGTGCGCGTTTTTTGGGATTTTTAAATTATTTTAAATTATGTTTCTTTTGTTATGTGCTTTTATGGTTTATTTATGGGTAACCGATTATAGCTCCTATGCCATGGATAGAATTAATATATAGAGGGGTTCCGGTTTCTGCAGCACCTTATGTGTGCATTCCCATACATCTTTTATCCTTAACAGTGGCTTATAGTCCGGTCCACTTGTCTGGGGTGGAGGGTATATATGTCTATACCTCTTTGATAGGACCATCCACCCTTCTATCACCAGCCATGGGGAACTAACATTTGAATATGTGCCTGTCTTGTATTCTTCTGACAGCAGCTGGTGATTTTCACAGCTTACTGTCTATGATCCATGGCAATATGGCGGAGATCAGGCGGCGCATGCGCAGTTCAATTCTGCACAGCCGCGATCCACGGCAAAATGGCGGCTATCCGCGCATGCGCAGTTTTCGAACTCCGGACGATAGAGCGGGATTTCGCGCATGCGCGAACCGCATTTAAAAGGAAGTCTTACTGTCACACTGCTAGTGGCGTCCTCCCTCTGATGAAGTGCCGTAGCACGAAAGGCCTCAGGAGGAGCCAGTAGCAAGTGTGACTTCCTGACCACTGAGACCATGAGGAGGTCCAGTGGTCTCTGATCTTTACCTCTGCCGGGTTAGTACATGGTTTACTTTTTTCACACTTACCAGCCCGCATAATGGCCGATGGTATCTGTATGCACATGTGACCCTGGCTTTATTATTGTTGCTCTAATAAAGTTTTGAACCTACTACACTATTGGCGTTCCCTCTTTTCTTTGACTCTCCTGTTGGAGGGTTTCAGATCTGCACCTACCACTTTTGGGGTACCTGGAACCAGAAGGGGGACCCTTGTCTACCTATCATTTGGGGCGAGAGGGTCTCTGGACCTGGAGGTATTGCTGCACCCAAGGCTGATGTCAGTGTTTAAGAGGGATGATCCATGTGTTTTCTGGAGCTGCATGCCTGGCTGGTCTTTTGGATAAAATCACACACAAGCGCATTTAAAATGTGCGGTCGGTGAGTGCGCATTTTTTCTGTTTGATTCCAGTCACCTAATGAGGAGGAGGCCTGCACATGTTCGATTTCATTGTGAAAAGACTTTATGAACTATTTTTATCTTTTTAACTATATTACAGCGCTGCACTATATATTTAATGTTTCTGTTATGAGGTCCAGTGATTCCTTGGAGTGTTTCAGCAGTTGGTTTTTTTGAGCGCTCGCTATACTCATAATTTATTTTTTTAAATGACTTCCAATGATTTATAAATTGAGAGGATGAATAGGTAGTAGAAATTGCTTTTTGCCAAGAGGATTCAGAGAAGGATAAACCTAATTCTGATTCCCATTAATACATAGTGATAGATTTAGTGAAAACATTGCCATTTAATAGATTATAGAACATAGAGATGTCTTTCAACCTGCAGGATTGATCCCTAGAGAAAAGTTAAATTTGAGCATTTATCTCAATATCTAGTTGGTGTTTACCAAGGAAATGATGGATTAGTAGGTACAAGAAGTAGTCTGAGAGTGTTGGATTATATTTCGTATGGAGACATTCAAATGGACGAATAGTTATGTAAAGATCAGAAATGTGGTTGAGGCCTGTAGACTTCCAGACTTGGATGTTAATGTCAGGTATGAAGTGTTGCAAAACATCAGTAGGTACGGTAAGTTTGCATGAGGTTGTAGAAGCCAGTGAGGAAGCAGTACTTCAGACCATATTTTGAGGGATGTACTAATTGTCGGGTAGTTGGACTTCGGAAAGCGCAAGTCTAGGTTAATTGCTATTAATGTAGTATAAGGGTCCTTGCTAACAAAGGGTATATTACATAAGGGACCCTATTTTTTCTAGCAGGGGGTCTACCACTGTCAGTGTTGATTTAAGATACATTTCCTATAAACAATGAGTATTACTGGGCAAACCCATACCTGTTTTATTTGTGTCTCATAATTATAGTTAGCGGGCATCTGGTGGGTTTATGTCCCCATATCTAAGGTCTAATTTTGATTTTAATGATATTAAAGGGTCATCCTCTGCTTGTTTTCCTGATGAAGCCTGACATGTGAAATGTATTGAGAAAGGAGACTTCTGTGAAAACTAAATAAATGTAACCCTGGACTAATGGTTGGATATTCTGTACAAAGTAAGGGAGGTGACCACCAATGTTCTTCCTATAAAAGCTTTTTTGACACTAAACACAAAACACACTCAAAAAACAATGTATTGACACAAAAAAGGCCAAACTAATCTATCACATATACAGGTGAAACTCGAAAAATTAAAATATTGTGCAAACGTTAATTTATTTCAGTTATGCAACTTAAAAGGTGAAACTAATATATGATATAGACTCATTACATGCAAAGCAAGATAGTTCAAGCCATTATTTGTCATCATTGTGATGATTATGGCTTACAGCTCATGAAAACCCCAAATCCACAATCTCAGAAAATTAGAATATTACATGCAATCAATAAAACAAGGATTGTACATAGAACAATATCAGACCTCTGAAAAGTATAAGCATGCATATGTACTCAGTAGTTGGTTTGGGCCCCTTTTGCAGCAATTACTGCCTCAATGTGGCGTGGCATGGAATTCCCTATGGGGTTCAGGTCAGGCAAGTTTGCTGGCCAATCAAGCACAGTAATCCCATGGTCATTGAACCAGGTTTTGGTGCTTTTGGCAGTGTGGGCAGGTGCCAAGTCCTGCTGGAAAATGAAATCAGCATCCCCATAAAGCTCGTCTGTAGAAGGAAGCATGAAGCGCTCCAAAATCTCCTGGTAGACGGCTGCATTGACCCTGGACCTAATGAAGCACAGTGAACCAACACCAACAGATGACATGGCTCCCCAAATCAACACAGACTGTGGAAAATTCACACTGGACTTCAAGCATCTTGCAGTGTGTGCCTCTTCATTCTTCCTCCATACTCTGCGTCCTTGGTTTCCAAATGACATGCAAAAGTTGCTCTCATCAGAAAAGAGGACTTTGGAACACTGAGCAACAGACCAGGTCTGTTTTTCTTTAGCCCAGGTAAGACGCTTCTGGTGTTGTTTGTTGTTCAGGAGCGGCTTGACAAGAGGAATACGACATTTGAAGCCCATGTCCAGGATCCGTCTGTGTGTGGTGGCTCTTGCCCTTTTCCAGACGATCTTTTCCAGGCTGCGGTCATCCCTGCTGCTTGTGCACCTTTTTCTTCCACACTTTTCCCTTCCACGTTACTTTCTATTAATGTGCTTTGACACAGCATTTTGGGAACATCCAACATCTTTTGCAATTACCTTTTGAGGCTTTCCCTCCTTATGGAGGGTGTCATTGATGGTTTTCTGCACAACTGTCAGGTCAACAGTCTTTCCCAAGATTGTGATTCCTACTGAATCAGACTGAGAGACTATTTAAAGGCTCAGGAACCCTTTTCAGGTGTTATGGCTTAATTAGCTGATTAGAGTGGGACACTTTGAGCCTAGAATATTGCACCTTTTCACAATATTCTAATTTTCTGAGATTGTGGATTTGGGGTTTTCATGAGCTGTAAGCCATAATCATCACAATTATGAGAAATCACGGCTTGAACTATCTTGCTTTGCATGTAATGAGTCTATCTCATATATTAGTTTCACCTTTTAAGTTGTATTACTGAAATAAATGAACTTTTGCACGATATTCTAATTTTTTGAGTTTCACCTGTATATGTTGTTTAAGGTACATCGAGATAGGGGCATAAAACAAAATTGAAATAATAAAACATATACAGGTCAGCAGTAAGAAGGCTAGTGCTGCCAGTATAGGTTCCCCCAGTAAATGGAAAATGCACAATATTTGCATCAGGTAGTACAAGTCAGCATCATAATGCAGTTGTCCAGTCAATAGGTTAGGGTTTACTAGCATAGCATGCGAATGACATAGCACTCATAAGGGGAAACCCGGTATCCTAATAAAAAGAGGCATATCACACAATACCACATCAGACAAAAAGCTGGTGGGTAGGCTGGGTCAGAAGTGGGGCCTGCATATCCTAAAAATGCAGAGAGCAAAAAAGAACAGATGAGAAATTATGGGAAAGAGGAAGAAAATGAAAAGAAGAGAGAGGGGAAAGAAAAGGCATGGGAAAGAATAAAAGAAACAGGGTTTGGAAAGAGAAAGGGGTGGAGGAAAGAATAGAAAAAAGAGGGGGCCTGACTAGATGGGCTAGCTAACTGGGAACCAGCTCTAGTTTACCAGGGCCTCATATTAGTGTAATATGTGTGAGAACATCAGGGATGCCATCTATGTTTCCAGAACAGAACCTGAAAGTGTAGAAGGGTCTCTCACCTAATGTCAACATCAGGTAATCAGTAAATAGGTATTGATGTAAAGTTATTAAGCTATTTTTTGCATATGCAGTCATTTGACAGCACAACCATGCATATATTAATTAGGAATAAATGTGCACAATAAACTGAATTCTTTTTACATGTTATCAGTTCACTTAGGAACTGCTCCATGGGTGAGCAGGATCCAATGAGAATCTTGCTTTAGTAACCATTGGCAGGTACAGGTGCATTGATGCTAGACACCCCCTACCCCTTCACACATATATACACCCCTTATTAAGTAAGACCTAATAAGGTAGATAAGTATTTTAGCTTTTTGTTAGGGTAATGTTATCACAACGTGTGGAGAAATAAAAATATTATTATTATTATCATTATTATTATTTTATATATTGATGCATTCATTGTTGTGTGAAGAATAAAGCTGATAATTGTGGTTCTAGACATCTCTGAATAGTCAAGCCTTAACATTCTGCAAACTGTGGATTTGCTTTAACTAAATCCTCTAAGCATCTAAGCATTAACACTCTTCACACCATTTGGTCTTGAACTGATCCTATAGTGAGGTGTACACACACCAATGATAATAAAGAGCCATCTGGCAAAGTTAACTCCAGACAAACAATGCCCAGCTAAAGTGAAAAGAATGGTAATGATTGCCACAAACACGTAAAATACTCTAAAAGTGTTTAATTTAGCAGCTTCCTGTTCAAGCAAGTAAACAAACATTACATGCTTTTCAGCAGAAGCAATGGCAACAATGTATCAACTTGCAGTGATTTATGTGTTGATGAAAAATGCAGCGTAGTTGATATGAACAACAATCAAGAGTAGCCAGACAATTTCTCCCCTGGTCCTATACTGTCAGGGTGATGTACTGAAAGTCTTTATTTCATTCTGGCTGGGCCTCTCAACAGTGCATTCTCCTCTTAGGCTGTTCTCATGCCTTTCTCATCACCTGCTGGGGCCTTGATCATGGACAGAGTAGACGAGCAGCAGGGGACAATTAGAGAGGAGTTCAGACTTTGATCATTTGACCATATGTGAATACAACAGCTGACCACATGTTTGAAAAGACAACTCGCTTGAAAGTATTTAGAGAAATAACAAAAGAAAGCATAGATACTGAAAATCTACATTTTAATTATCTGACATAATTCACCATGCACACAGTTTTTTTACACATTTCCAAAATGTAACACAATTAAGAGTGTTTATTGTTTCACCAGTTTAATGGCAGTGTCTTAGCATTGTGTAACTCATTCTTGTTCTCTTTAAAAGAGCCAGCATAAGGTCATTTTCAAGTTTGCATGGGTGGAATAATTGATATCTGGCTTTGCATCAATACAATAATAATAAAAATAATAATAATAATAATTAAAAATTAAAAACCCATATCCAGAGATTAATGGTATTTGCCAAATTGGTATGGTCCTAAAAATCATTTTTTAAAAAGGTTTTTATGATTTTATTAAAATGAGTAGCAACTGTATTTAAGACATGTCAAAACATTTTTAGCTGCCATATTTTTAAAGTTGGAAATTAACTAACAAACATGGTATCGAGACTGAAACATCAGGAGGCCAGGTCTTACATACAGCCTTTAAACATACTGGGGTATATTTATTAAAACTGGTGAATTCAGAATCTGGTACAGCTGTGCATGGTAGCCAATCAGCTACTAACTTCAGCTTGTTCAATTAAGCTTTGACAATAAAACCTAGAAGCTGATTGGTTTCTATGCAGAGCTGCACCAGATTGTGCACACATCAGGTTTAGCAAATAACCCCCACTATGTAAACTAAATCTGAAACAGTTGGATAGTCATGTCTCTTAAATGTATATATTTCAGTGAAGTGGTGCCAATATACGGGTCATACGGAGGCATACTAACACTATCATCATGTACTATAACTTGTTTCAAAATCCTAGTTATATGAAGAGTTTTCAAAAAGTTTCTGCACTTTTATACATATATATATGTTTAAAAAAGTACAGGAACTTTTTGAAGAACTATTGTATAATGATTGCATTGATTTTGGAAATCTTCTCAGATGCAGTTATCATAACTTGAAATGTAATTTTCAAATTTGCTTATATCCAGTGGCTGAACTATAGTAGACATGGGTGCACCTAGATAGGGCTTGATTTATGGCCTGCTGTTACTCATTACATTGGGAGCCTCCTGTTGATGTGTTTGCAGTGGCCCACAGTGATCCTAATTCCATACAGTAATATGCATGTGCTTCTGTTGCATGTGCAATGATACTGTTGCAATAGGTAACAATCCTTTGATTTTTACACCAGCAGACTATCTACAAAAAATTTATACAACCTCCATGTGTTGGTGTAAATATCTACAATACAAAGCTACACCAATAAATTAACTGGGATCTGATTTAAATGATGATAAAAAATAAACCCAAATGCAGCAGAGTCTAATATAATTACGGACATATTTATAAAGTAGATAATAAAGTATAAAGCAAATAATAATAATAATCACACAAAGTCTTATTACTCACAAAATAAGCTATTTTTAGAAAGTTGTTTTAGATTTCAGTTGGTTTAAGTATAGTGTCATTCTGTATGCAGATACTGTAGCAAATTTTCATTCTGCAATTGCTGGCCTTCTGAACCCGATTTTAAGTTGGTTTCCTTAATATTATTGTCTATTTGCTTATAGACCAGGCTAGCACAATAGAACCAATAGTGTCAAGTGGTTAATTTCCTTTGACTTGCTTTGTATGATTGCACCTTTTAATGTCTGTGTTGTTGCTTTCAGCCCTGATGCTGCAATACTTTTACTTTGGTAAATAGGTCCTTTGGTCTTTTGATACACCATAGATGATAGATAGTCTAATGCTGCCCAGCAGCTACACTTTCACGCCAATTAGCATACTAATGAGGCAGATATTTACACTCCAGCAAAAAAGCATGATGGTAAAATTACAGTAATTGTTTTGGCAACAACTCGCTTAAAGAGATATTTGGATGTTTCTTTTGTGTTTCAAAGATGCAAACATACTTCTTTTATGTGAATCAACAAGGCCAGTTCTTATCAGACAATGTATGTCCTTGCTGGCAAGTTTCTAAAAACATTCCAGTAGCCACAATAAATGACCACTGTTATATGTCAGATGTTATTAGGGTTTGTGCACAAATGTTTTCACGTTCCACGATGAAGGGAATATAATTATGTGACACAAGAAAAGGGGGGGGGGGGGTGAGGAGTGGAAGGTGAACTGCTCTGACATAATGATAGTTTTAACATAGCCATTACTATCATTTTGCACTGCTCAAGCTACATAAGCCCCAGACTGAACTCATTATAAATTTAGACTGAGCATAACCTATAGTGTGACCCAGCTACTATTGAGAACATAGCACTGGGGTCTGGTTTTGTCTGACTGGCAATGCTCATGACAGGTTGTTGTAATAAAGTATCACACTATGTGACCTCCATCCAGGTGGGTTTGACTGTGTCAGAGATTAATTCTAAGGCTGATGTATCATTACAATGAGATGACCAACAGAGACCAGAATGCCATAGCTAGCACTCCCACTGCTGATTTCAGCAAGCTTGCCATTCTTCTGGTGCGTAGATAAATGCTTCGTCTAGCATTTGCACTGATGTGTATGTAACTCACTAATAGGTGTGGCTAAAATATATGAAAAAACACATGTAACACTTCCAGATAACATGACTGCTTTTTTAAACAATTGACTGCTACAAAAATCTCATTTGTTTGTGACATGGGGGAGAGAATGTCATAATTTGGGACAGGTTCTCATTTTTAGACAATATGCAACAGGTGGGGGCAGATTTGCACCAAAGCACCATTTTTTGGATGATCCTTTATTTAATCCTGCATTTTATTTACATATATTTTAGGCAGAACTGTCCTGGATCCTGCTCATTAGTTTGAGACTCAGGGCTCACATGAGAGCCAGGTCTCTGTGCTAGAAGCATGCTGTGCGACCAGCACAAGGACAGGTGCACAGATAGCCCCACAGATAAGATCCCACTTCTGTGAGGCCACACATCTGTGTACAGTAATTAGGGAGGGATTAAAGTGTAAATAAATTCCTATTAAGTACAAAGTAGCAGACATAATTAGTTTAGACTATCAGTGGAAGTCCAGTCACTGTAAAAGCTTCAGTTACTGACTTAATTACTTCAGTTATGGAGTATGTTAACAAATGTTAACGCACCACAATGCATCACACTGTTGTGCATATATTTACAGTTACATTTTGTGCCATGCTAATAAAGGGGCTTAGTGATTAGCACTTCTACCTTGGTTCAAATCCCAGTCAGAACACCATCTCCATGGATGGAAAATATGGTGCCACTCAAAGCCGCATCCTAGCAGCTCCCTCTCCCTTCCAGTTGCTAGTCCCTCAAGGAGTATGTCCCTCTCCATACAACTACATTAATGCAAAGCCTCACACTGCACTCTGTGTGTATTAACCACTTGCAAAGTGAAAGTTCAAGCTTCAGCTACAGTTCCCACCTATTGGCCTAGCCCCACTGATGCGTTTCACCTGGGCTGGCCTTAATCTACGATTAATATGAACAATTTCAGTGCTAGAATTATAAAACCATCCACTCCAGATTATATGTGCAAATGTTCTAAATGACTATAAATACCAAGCCCCTGATAATGTTTAGATTGGACAAAATGCGTTGGACAGAGTTGAGTCACATTAACATCACATACTACTGTCTTGGAAGGCAGCAGCACTCATGTAAGTATTTGAGCTGGCTATTATGGGGGGTTTTGAATATATAGCATATGTATGAATAAAAGATTTTGAAGAAATTATGAGTGGCATGTACTGAGCATTGAGGTTATCTCCTGAGTGCTGCAGTGTCCATGACATCAAGGTCCGGGGAGCAACAGTTATATGAAGTGCAGCAGGTTCTGAGCAGCAACCATCCTTCCCTAGGAAAGCAGTAAAAGCGAGATTTACCTCTGTGAGGAAGAAATTCTGGTAAGCATACCACTTACCTCTCGGTACTGAGCGATTCATTGCTGGAATTCATAGTCTCGAGGCATGTAGATGCTGGAGTTCGCTTTCAGAGCTAGAACAGCACTTTATGAACTTATGAACTATTTTTAGCTTTTTTTTAAAATTGTTATGCTACATGAGTAAGTTTCATTGCACTTTAGCACTTTATATATTTACATGATATTTTGACTGCACAGGGATTTTCAGTTGCTTAATAATGTTTATTTCATGTATTTATGTATTTATTAATTACATTTTTTTGAACATGTACTTTGCTAAATGATTGGTATTTTTGGACATTTAGTGGGTGCCATTCCCAAAGCGGTATCTTACCACATCAAAGTATGCGGTAAGGTACCGCACACCGTTTTTCAAAATGTTTTTTTCAATTCACAAAAAAAACACTATTAAAACACTGCATGAGTTATTTCATGAAGTGATGCTGTATTTTAGTAGTGAAAATGTGGTAATATACCATCAGGGGTAAATACTGCATCCGTAACAAGCAGTAACTCTCATGGTTGTTAAGAGTGGGCAGCCACGTCCTTAACAACCAATGAGTCATCAGCTGTCAGCAGGATTTCCCACTGACAGCTGAATGTAAACAAAACAATGCTGGCAATTACAAATTGTGGAAAAAAACAGTGTGGGCACCCCCCCCCAATCTATATAAGGCCCATTGTTGGTCTTTTAAGGATTTTAAGAGAAACCCCAAAATGTTTTTTCAATAATGGCATGGGGGTCCTTCAAATACATACCAAACCCTTAGGTCTGGTATGGATTTTGAGAGCAACCCAAGCCAAAATTTTAAGAAATGGCATGGGGTCCCCCCTAAAACATGCCAGACCCTTATCCAAGCATGTAGTCTGGCAGGTCTGGAAAGGGGGAATGAGCGAGCGCCCCCCTCCGGAACCATAAGAGGACAAATGCCCTCACCATGGGGGGTACTTTGGGTCAGGGGAGCTCCCCCAAAGCAACTTGTCCCCATGTTGATGAAGAAAAGGGCCTCTTTCCCATAACCCTGGCTGGTGGTTGTGGGGGGGGTATATCGGAATCTATAAGTTCTCCAGATCCTTCCCCCCATGTGAATTAGTATGGGGTACATACTGCAGTAGTTTTTAACAAGTCCTTTATTAAAAATAAATAAATAAATGTCCTCCAAAGTAAATCTATCTTCAATAGCGATGAATGCCGGCCACGACCCGTAAAAAAAAAGGGCCTGAACAGGTTAAGACTCCCGCTGAATAAAAGCTCCACCGACTCCTGCTGCTAAATAAAGGGGTGGGGGTTTACATCACCGGGTGGCCTCATCCCCTTGTGATGTCATCACCCAGTGCATGCTGGGTCGATGACATCACAAGGAGCAGGGCTACCCGGTGACATCATCAGGTGGCCCCGTGCCTTAGTTTATTTAGTGGTGGGAGGCTGTCATTCAGTGGGAGTCTTTGTTGCTTGTGGACCTCTTTTTTTTCTGGTCAGAAACCTGCGTTCATCATGATTGACGTTTGGATCTACATTTATTTTTGCTATTTTTTTTTTGTTTTTGAATAAAAGACTTTTCAAAAACTGTTTCTGTTTTTACACTTTTTCTACTTCTTTGGTGAATGAGTAGGGGTACCCCTACTCATTCTTTTGGGGGGGTGGGATCTAAAGGCTTGCTGAAGGGGGCTTCCAGATTCCGATAAGCCCCCTACCCTCAGACCTCCACAACCACAGTTCAGGGTTGTGGGGAAAAGGCCCTTGTCCTCATCAACATGGGGACAAGGTGCTTTGGGGGGAAGCCCCTTTGACCCAAAGCACCCACCATGTTGAGGGCATGTGGCCTAATATGGTTCAAGAGGGGGGGAGCTCACTTGTCCCCCCCTTTCCTGACCTGCCAGGCTGCATGCTTGGATTAGAGTCTGTTATGGTTTGGGGGGGGGCTCCCACACCATTTTTTAAATTTTTGCATGAGGTTGCCCTCAAAATCATAGCAGGTTCTGGTATCAGATGCATCAGTCCAGGCAAAATGCTGCCAGTATGTTTTGCAGCTGAAGGATAGGAGCCAGAATGGGGCAGAGATCCTATCAGCTCCTCATGAGCAAGCTGAGAGGTGGCTGACTCCATGCCATCTTGTGCAAAGAAAGGCCATTTGTGACAACAGCACCAATGTGCTGTCAGCCCTTCATCGTAGAAAATTCACACAGCTAAAATTATATCCAGACCCCTATTCAGGCATGAAGCCCTGGTGTCCAGAAAATGGAGAACAACATGTGTACATCACCTCCTACCTATACCAACCCAGGCCATATGCCTTATAATATTGAGGTACCTTTCAAGTGGGGATGCCAGAGGACAACATATTTGGCTAATGAAATCACCCATGATCTGTCATTTAATGATTGAACATTTACACAATGGTGGGTACCGAGCTGATGTGATAGATTAGGATTTAAATTAGGGGGCTTAAAAATAAAATTTTGTGTGTGTATTCCTTCAATTAAAGGGTTTTTTCAATGTGTTGGTGTTTGTTTTTACCTCTCTTTGTGTGGGTAAGGAGTACTAATGTACTTACTCCCCAGGGAGGGGTAGATATCTGTGCACCCCATTATTATAGAAGGAACTTCCATATTCCACTATTACCGCCCCCATAGTTCACCCCCGTGCTTCTTGGGGCATTGTCCATTAATATTGGGGCAAAGATACTTGGCACACATGCCTGGATACTACATGCCTAGCTACAGGTCTAGTTGGAATTCTACACAAGTCATATGCATTGTTTTCCCTTTGTTAAATGTGATAGTGTATATTTATTATAAAAATGAAATAACTGATTAAATAAAATTCCAAACAGACTCCTATACGGGAAGCATGGAATCCCCCACACCTTCCTGTACTGCTTCCTGTGTGAGTGTGTGTTTATATGTGTATATAGTGAGTATGTGTGCTTGTTTTATGGTATTGGTGGTATACCAATGAAAAAGAACCCTGCTTTATACATACATATAACAATAATTCTGAAAGCTTATCAAAAAAAGTTAAAATTATATTTAGTTTTACTCTATTCAAAGTGGTTCTAAATGTTTTTCACCCTAATGCATTTTATGCATTAAGGTACAAAAAAAGCTCCACTACCTGTTGTCCCCCTCTCTGTCCCTAAACACTTACCTGGCTCCTTTCACATATCCAGTGCTGTCCCGATGGTATCACCGCTCCTGATCTCACAGGAAACACTGAGAGCAGGGGAGCCATAGGCTCCTGCTGCTATCAAACTCCTGTGAGGAGGGTGAGAAAGGGGCGTGGCTTACCATTGCTGTGTTTGTCTATGGACACACACAGCCTGGCTCAGGAGGGTGCATGCAGCAGAAGACCCCTAGCACCTCGCTTGCTGAGGGGATACCCATAGGAAGGAGGAACGGGTAGCACCCTTGGGGGACTGAAAATGTGGAAGTAAGGGACCTCTCTGTGCAACACCATTGCACAGAGCAGGTAAGCATTCCATATTTGTTTTTATTTTAAAGCAAATAAAACTATGCTATCACTTTAAATCAGTGGAAAATTGTTTCTGTATATTGATTTATTGATTTTTGGGCACTGATAACTTTTAGAATGGCAGACAGTGCCAGCAGCTATTGCTTAATCTAGTCCAAAGAGAAGGTTAAGGGGTTGGCTTTAGGAAAAGGGGGACCTTTGAGAGACTTCTCATCTTCCGTGGAAAAAGTTCATCACAAAAATCTACCAGTGCTGTCCTTTTAACTTCTTAGCACACAATACCACAATTTCTAATTGGTTGCTATGAGTTACTGCACTTAACACCTTGCTTTTTCACTTGTAAAGTAAGCCTGGAAGTTTTATGGTGCATACCATATGTGCAACACAGGGGGTCTGTATATTTATTCAACTTTCTTGACTCATGATTCTAGAGGGAAATAGTGTTTAAACTGCTGATTTACTTCTGCTCATGCTATTTCTGTAAAAAGCAGAAAAACTAACTTTCCTAGCTTAATCTGTATACTTGTAAAAGTAAAAAAAAAATATTTAAGAGACTCTACTTATTTGGAAATGTGAAAAATGCCTTTGTAATAATTTAGCACTAAATGTTCAAAGTAAAATTATAGGTGAAACTACAGTATCAAGTGTTGTAAAGGTAAAAACACATGCTGTTATTGTTACATACAAAGCTGGGTAAAGGTGTTTGACAGATTTAAACTGTAATAAACTCATGTAGCCTAACCAAGCAGCAGTAAAAGTAACCTAAGTGTCAAATAACTCAGCATGGAAGTTTTTTTTTCTTCTTTGGTTCTTGTTCGATTTTTTTAGGAGTGGAATTAAATAAAGTACATTGCACATGGACAAACTAACAATTTTATGTTTACTTCGCAATGAACAACATTCTTATTCTGCATGAAACCATTCTGTTGGCTCTGTCATTGCACCATGGGTGTCCATGAGAACTGACAATGCAACACAAATGATGAGGATAGCAGGGGGTTAAGTTGATCCCCTGTTGTCATTTACAAGAGGGAACTTTATCAACACATAAATTAACTTTTCTCTTTAAGATTAGCTATCTTTTGCAAATGGCATGCATTTCAAGGAGGAAAACCTGTTCTCTTCCCCCTTTCTTTTTATATGCATGCAGGAGAGTCATCAGAATTTTAACAGGAGTTTGACCTGGCTGATCTGCACAGATACTACTCATCAACAGCTGTCACTAAGACCCCATAAATTTCATGTCATCAAGCCTTGCGCATATTGTGTGCTGAGGCTCTCAACAATGCCTAATGATGTCTATCAAAGCAAAGAACATTTGTCTAGTGAAGAAAATCTACAGTGGTGAGTAGTGGCTGGCTCTAACCATCCATCCTTGAGCTGTCAGTCACCTGATGGTAAATCAAACTCAGGGAGTAGTTGTGACACTATGGGTGTGGAAGATCAAGGGAGAGAATAATGTGGTATGAATGATTTGTATGGTAAAATACAACCATACAGGTTATTATGCAGGTCTATACTTAGGCAGTATCTGTGCTGTAATCCAGCAGTTCAAAATACAAAGTTTGAAACAGGGACATGAATGAATTTCATTCCTCTTCACATGATGGATAAATTGCAGTTTTAGTTTTTGTATGCGTTTTATTTGTCAGTTAATCAATAATATATGACCACCTTCTGTTTCATGAAGGTAATAACGTAGTTGAGAATATTTTCATAGAAAACTTTTAGCTTCTTTTTGGTCCATCACACCATGACTTCTGCTTTGAAAAGGCAATGGTGAGCATATAGATAAACATGGTTTGTATCTGGTACATAATAAATGTACTGTAAGGCCAGGTTACCTTTGTTTATAAAAGATAAGAATTCTGAGTGCGGTTACCAGTAAGCATGTCTGCCTGAAAAGAATACCATAATTGGGATTTGGTGGGTTATACTGATGTAGATTTAGGAAAGAAAAGTAAAGTAAAGTCCGCAAACGTGGAACTGTAACGAAAAAACCCGTAAGTGTCCGCAAAAAAGTGCAAGTGCAGAAACACACACACGAAAAACGTGCACTTAGGGGTGTGTTTGTCCTACCCCCGAAAGGGTTGGACCGTTCACCCGATCCCCCGGGGCACGAAGCTCCTGACAGGGACAAGGTTCCCATTTGGTCCTCCTGGCCAAAAGGCCTGGTGGACCACCGTTCCTTATGCCCAGCCGAAGCCGGACATCCAGTACTAGGCAAGGGGGTTCTCCCGAAGAGAAAACCCCCTAGGGATCAGGGGAGGAAGGAACCGTATGGCCACACATCCTCCCCCTAGACTTCAGGTAAGGCCCGAGGACCCACACCCTCCATCCGTGAAAAACACACACATAAGAAAGCAAAAAGTGACAAAACGTGGGAGTGATTTAAATAAATAGAATAAAATAAAAAAGTGATACCGTGCCTAATAGTGCACAGACCAGGCCCTGAGGCCTGTAGCAAAAATTGCCCTGGACTTAGCCAAAAGACCTGGTCCTTAGGGCGCTGTGCAAAAAGAGGTGAAAAAAACAGTGGCCATGTGTCATCTTCACACCGTGGGGTCCCACACCCAAGTGTTACTAGTGACACCCCTGAGAGCGTCTTCCCCAGGGGGCACTGAGTTTGCGGACTTTTTGCGTCCCCGACCCCAGGCCAGACCAAGGTAGCCTGCTCAAACCAGGAGGAACTGGGTCTTTCCGGTCTCCCCAGAGGAATTACTCCCAAGGCCCCAGAACGAATCATGGCGCTCCCTGGTTTCTGTCCCTCCGGTACTAGCCTTCCGGACCCCCATCATACCAGTGAGGGTACTGTACAACAACCATCCCCGTAAACTAGAATGGTCGGTAGCACCCCCACTGGACACTGATAAGAACAGATACTACACTTGATCTTAGCCAAAAGGCCGAACATTGGCCGTTCGTGTGTTTGCCGAGCACACAAACGGTAAGGGCGTTTGGTGGGCTGTTCACCCACAGAGCGTCCCACATTGCACTGCACTCTCACAATGCTTTGTGAGAGCCATGATTGGCCAAAGCATTGCACTTGGCCACAAGTCAGGTGCAATGCTTTGGCCAATCACAGCACAATTGGGTGGAGCTAGCGGTGACGTCGGCTTGGCCCAATTGTTTTTATCTGACAGGTAAATGTCAGACCTGTCATATTGCGGAGAATGCTCGGCGGTTGCAAATGGGTTGGCGGGCGGTGTTTTTTTTTTAATCTTGGCAAGTTGGCATCATAATAACAATGCTGGATGCCATGATTAATGATGCATTACAATAATGGAACCATTGCTTTGGCTTTTTATATATATATATATATATATATATATATATATATATATATATACATATATATATTAAAGGACAAAAACTGTTGTTTTGTTTTTTGTTCAATTAAAGTCATTTTTCAAAAGACTGATCTCTTTAATTTTTTTTACTGAACTTAACCCTTTAGTGAATGGGTATGCCTTACTCATTCACAAGGGGGGGCAGCATCAGGGTACCCCCTTATTTAAAGTGGTACCCTGATGCTAATGAGCCCCCCCCCCCACCTGCAGACCACCACAACCACAGGGCCAGGGATGTGGGGAAGAGTCCCTTGTCCCCATCGGCATGGGGACACCTCCCCCATGCCAAAGGCACATGGCCTGGTGAGCTGCAGGGGGGGGTGCTCGATATTCCCCCCCTTTCCTGCCCTGCTAGGCCTGTGCTCAGATTGAGGGTCTGGTAGGAAATTAGCAGGAACCCCACACTCCATTTTTGGGGTGTGGGGTTCCCCTTAAAATTCCTACCAGGCCTAAAGGGTCTGGTATGGCTTTTAGGGGGAACACCACGCGCTTTTGAAAAAAAAAATTACTGTGGGGTCCTTCCTACCAGACCTAAAGGTCTGTTGGTCCTGCTTCAGCAGGTTCTATACATTGTCCAGATGTGCAACTTTGAACGGAGTTTAAAGGGACCCCCCAGGCATGATATTTAAAGGAACTTTCCTTTTTTTTTTTTACTTTTAGCAGTGAAAAATGACTGCCCTTTTAAAAACGATACTTTTGACATTTTTTTTTCACTGATTCACATCCCTGTGGGAAGTACCCGAGTCTCCATACCCCTTTTTATGGCCAATAACTTGCATAAAAGCCTTCAAATTGGATACTTTTGAATTTACAAGTTCGTGTTCCATTAAATTCGAAGTTCGACCATGAACCAAACACGGGGGTGTTTGGCCCATCACTAGTACAGTACTAAATATTCAACAGCACCCAGTTCCAGTTATGTATAAAGCTTTAGGAGTTTTTCTGTTCTCATAGAAAGAGTGGAAGACCCTTTATGACCACTCTACCTGCTTATAATTAGAAGTGAAGGATAAGTTCACCTTTTGAAGCAAAATAATATGTAGAGCTACCCTTGTGAGGGCCGCTGTGTTTCTAGGTACCCCTAAGCTCTGTACAGCCAGGCAACACGCATTTTCCACACTTTCATCCACAGTCAGTGAACAGTCCATGAGCTTGGTTTTTGTTATTTTATTAGGGGAATAAAACTTGGATAGGGTAATAGAGATTATGGGATGTCAAACTGAATTGAATCAAATCACAGGGACAAATTCTTTCCTAGTGACAGAGACAGATCCTGAACTGTTCTTTTCCTTTAAAAGCCACCAGTCATTGTGGATCAGTAGCAACAGTGCCTTACAGGTGAGGAATTCGCAGACACTCTGAAATCAACTTAACTTTTTTTAAACTACACGTAGAGATTTCTCCTTTCCCCTGTAGAACTCCTCCTAGCAACACAGCCTGAAGACACTACCAGCTCTCCTGGCTGCTCTGAAGATCTCCCAGGTCAAAGATAAAGGATTAAGCACAGCACTGTTCTTGAAAGCATGCTAGGGGTGACAGTCTCTCCCCTTGTGAATCCTAGGGAGTGCTCATGTACTCTGTCCTCTTTGCTTCCACTGCTCTCAGGCTATATCCTGTTCATGCCGCACTGCTGAATAGATACTCCTGAGCCAGCCGGAGCCCAGCCTGGAGGCCAGCCCCCCCCCCCCCCCAGCCCTATGAGACCCCACCCAGACCACTGACATTCTCCTCAGCACTCCATTTTTCACCCAACTCCCCAGCCGGCCTGACTATCCCATATTTGTGGGCTGGTCCATCACTCTACCAGGGCCTCCAAACCTGGGATTGGTTAGACTCCCACAAACATGCAGATTAGGTCTCCACCACTTAAGCCTTCTGGCTTCTGGAAGGTTCCCATGGTCCTCCAGAACCAGGTGGAGGCCAAAGAGTCCTAACCTGTTAAGTCACCCAACTTGACCTGTAGTAACCTGACTGTAATCACAAACTCACACAGTTAACATGAGTTGTACACAATAGTTTTGCCTACACTATTCTAGTAGCACACTAGAGGGTACTAAAAATAAATGCACTTTTTTCAGGTAAAAAATCCTGCAGAGTAAGATCAATGAAGATTAAGATCAATGAACCTTTGTAGTTTATTGACAACTTCAAGCCATCAGCCGCAATAACTGGTGGTACTTGTAGACTATTCACTCACAGAAAACTGTGAATGAATGACGTGGCTGTGTGGACGGCCCCACAGAGCCACGCTATTTTCCAATTGTGACAGAGGGTGTGGGGAGAAGATCCCCCCACCCATGTCACAGGGAGGGGGAGATCAGGGGAGAAGAGGCAGATGTTGGAACATGCTCCACCCTAAAACATGTAACATGTTCCAAAGATGAACTGATCCTTTCATTTCCTACACAAAACCCCACTGCTCAGCTGTTATAGAAGATCAATCAAGTATATATATAAGTACCTGAAAGTATATATAAAAGTACCTGAAATAAAATTATAATAAAATAATAAACCAAGTAGCTCAGAGTCTCTAAGCACTCAACAGTGACACTTGGCTTTCTCTAAGCATCACAACCTACTATTAAACCAGTTTTTAGGAGTAGCTGAGGAAGAGCTGAGCAGGTTTAAAGGGTTTTTTGATCTATTAAAACAACTGATTTTTTAGTGTTCTGAGAAACCTTCACTAGTCAACAGCATGATTAACAAATTCTGGACTTCTAGTTAAGAAAGCTTAAAACGCCTTTATCTGAAAATCTTAGTCAAAGGAAAAATAAGTATATGAGTTAAAAGTCTTTTAACCTCCCTGGCGGTCTGATTATGTCAATATTTTTGAATGTCAAAACGGTACATTGTTTTGTATGGAAATGTATTGTTTTATATTGTAGGCCTGTAATTCTTAGGAATAACTCACTTAAATCTGTCCAAACAAGAGTCTAGTAAACATCCCAGGTATGATAAAGTTTGAAGCATGAAATCATAAATTATAATATAATAAATAATGATAAAAAATAATAATATAATAATAAATTTAATTCAATAATGTAATCAGACCAAAAACACTGAAATTTGAAAAAGAGCACCAAATTCGCACATCACTGAGCTCAGTTGCAGAATCGTTCCTGACGTCACTTTCAGTGTCTGATGACGAATTTCCCCAAGAATCAATATCGCTCAATTCTGCAAATGATTTTAATTCACTATCGCTGTTTTCTAGCTGGCCTAAAACTGCTTTTGACCTAATGGGATGCTTTTTGGATGCCATGGATCTTCTCAAGTTTCCAGGCAGAAAGAAATGTAAAAGTGCAGTCAAGGCCCAGGACAAAGCACTAGGGACAAAACTTAGATTAAATGGTTTGATACAGTAATGTAATCCTAACAGATTACAATGTATTGTGCGTATGTCATGTTTTTACTTTTTTGAATCTCCTGCAGGTTCCGCCCCCCTGCGTTTCGACGCTCACAGGGAAGGGAACCCGGAAGAAGGATGCCGACATCAGCCGGAGGACATGGCTGGAGGACATAGTGGGAGGACATCACAGGACCACAGGACAAGGTAAATTACACTACAGTGTAATCCCGAGTGTAGCTCGGGATTACCGCTTTTGGTACTGAAATTAACTCCGAGCCACACTCGGGATTACCTCTAGGAAGGTCAATAAAAATTTAAACTGTCACTGCTTTGATGACTTTTCTCAAGAAAAAGTCTGTTGAACAAATTGTTTTTTTAAATCCCACAGATAATTGTTTCCTTGAGGTAAGTGGCAACATTAATGTTTTCTGTGCTCTGCGCAGCATTCCAGAATAAAAACATGAGCTTTTTCATGCTGCACTGGTGGAAAAAAAGACACTGTAAAACAAGGGAAAAAGAGCGCACCAGCCTAGTGGATTACCTGGGAAATAACTTTATTAATACAAAGGTAGATGTATACTCACAAACAACTGTGATAACAAAAGCTTATCAAAGTCCAAAGCAACCTGGTCTCTATGTCAACTCCTAAAATGCAAGAGGACCCTCCAGATGGCTGACGTGTTTCGAGGGATGTTCTCCTCTTCCTCAGAGCCAATCTTTTACATTGTGCAGTGGTAAGTAGGAAGATGCTAGATTGATTGGTAATACTAGTTGCTGCACTCCTACCTTACCGTAACATCTTGCTGACTCCATGGTCAGTGATGGTAAGAATCCCTCACTAATGATTTCTGGTCTTCCCACTTTTACTTCACAGTGTTCAATATTATTTTCTAAGCATACATGTTATTTAATGACTATACAGGAGCAGAAAAAGGGGTTTGTATGACTGGATTTACCATACTGACCATTTAACATCACAGGATTTCGATCAAGCAGGATAATAGATTACGAAACAAAATGAAACTTTTATGCCTTATATAATGTAAATTATAGGTGCAGCTACACAGAAATGTATCAAACAACACCTTACAACTTGTGAAAAGATATGTAATTACATCGTAACCCCTATAAACCATAGATTAAAGTGACTTTGAACTGGTTAAAAAATCTCTATAAGTATGTATTCTTAACTTTAAAAAACACTTTATTTTGCTATTGGTCTCCTCCAAATCTCTAGATTCCTTTTTTTTTGCTGCTTTGATCTGACTTCATGTTAGAGAGTGGCTACATTCATTCTCCATAGTCCCACTATATGGATTAACGTAGCCACCCTCTCTTGCTCACTCCCAAAATGGACTTTTTCATCACCTGACTTTGTCCAAGCAGGAGGGCTTTCTTGAAAAAGTCAAGTGCCTTATCATGCATGTATACAGACTTTTTTTCTGGTAACAGGAACCAGTGAATGTGTCATCAAACGAGTGGATTTGTGCTTGTTTCTAATAAAGGGGTTGATTTACTAAAACTGGAGAGTGCAAAATCTGGTGCAGCTGTACATGGTAACCCATCAGCGTCTAAATTGTTCAATTAAGCTTTGGCAAAAAAAAACGAATCTGGAAGCCGATTGGTTTTTATGCAGAGCTGCACCAGATTTTGCACTCTTCAGTTTTAGTAAATCAACCCCAAAGTGTTACAGATGGTTTTACACAATTTTTCACATAAATTAGAATAATAAATCAGCTTCTTACCTTTGCTGCTCATTACCAATTGGGGGTAAACAGTCCAATGTAGATTAAAAAGTTTAGCTCACACCTGGGCTTATTATGGCCTTTAAAATATAAGGTACCACAATTTAGTGGACAACCCCCCCCCCCCCCCCCCCACACACACACACACACACACACACACACACACCCTTTCTGAATGTAAAATTGGTAAGAAAGCAATAAAAAATGGGAGAAAAAATACAAATACATACAGCTGCAAGAAAAAGTATGTGAACCCCTTGGGATTACGTGGAGTTTTGCATGAATTGGGCATAAAATGTGCTCTGAATGTCATCTAAGTTACAACAATAGAAGAACACAGTCTGCTGAACATAATACTACACAAACATTAGATGTTGCCATGGTTTAATTGCACATAACATGTAAACATTCACAGTGCAGGGAGGAAAAAGTATGTGAACCTTTGGACTTAATAACTGGTTGACCCTCCTTTGGCAGCAATAACCTCAACCAAACATTTCCTGTAGTTGCAGATTAGACCTGCACAACGATCTGGAGTCATTTTGGACCACTCCTCTTCACAAAACTGTTTCAGTGTAGCAATATTCTTGGGATGTCTGGTGTGAATCGCTCTCTTAAGGTCATGCCACAGCATTTCAATGGGGTTGAGGTCAGGACTCTGACTGGGCCACTCCAGAAGGCGTATTCTGTGCTGTTGCAGCCATTGTTTTGTTGAATTACTTGTATGCTTTGGGTCATTGTCCTGTTGCATCACCCATCCTCTGCGGAGCTTCAGTTGGCGGACAGATGGTCGTACGTTTTCCTGCAAAATGTCTTGATAAACTCTGGAATTCATTTTCCCATCAATGACAACAATCCGTCCAGCCCTGAGGCAGCAAAGCAGCCCCAAACCATGATGCTCCCTCCGCCATGTTTCACAGTGGGGATGAGGTTTTGATGTTGGTGTGCTGTGCCTTTTTTTCTCCACACATAGTGTTGTGTGTTCTTCCCAAACAACTCAATCTTGGTTTCATCTGTCCACAGTATATTTTGCCAGTAGTGCTGTGGAACATCCAGGTGCTCTTTTGCAAACTTCAAACATGCTGCAATATTCTTTTTGGACAGCAATGGCTTCCTCCGTGGTGTCCTCCCATGTACTCCATTCTTGTTTAATGTTTTCCTTATTGTAGATGTGTCAACAAAAATGTTAGCATGTGCCAGAGATTTCTGTAGGTCTTTAGCTGACACTCTGGGATTCTTCTTTACCTCATGCAGCATTCTGCGCTGTGCTCTTTCAGTCATTTTTACAGGACGACCACGCCTAGGGAGAGTAACTTTCTCCATTTGTAGACAGTCTGTCTTACCGTGGACACATGAACATCAAGGCTTTTGAAGATATTTTTGTAACCCTTTCCAGCTTCATGCAAGTCAACAATTCTTGATCGTAGGTCTTCTGAGAGCTCTTTTCTGCGAGGCATGGTTCACATCAGACAGTGCTTCTTGAAACCAGTAAACCCAAAACAAGTGTGTGTTTTTTAAGGGCAGGACAGCTGTCAGCAACACATCCAATATCATCACACTGATTGGAGTCAAGGTTGGCTCACTCCTGGCTCCAATTAGCTCTGGGAGAAGTCATTAAGCTAGGGCCTCACATACTTTTTCCTCCCTGCACTGTGAATGTTTACATGTTATGTGCAATTAAACCATGGCAACATCTAATGTTTGTGTAGTATTATGTTCAGCAGACTGTGTTCTTCTATTGTTGTGACTTAGATGACGTTCAGAGCACATTTTATGCCCAATTCATGCAAAACTCCACCTAATCCCAAGGGGTTCACATACTTTTTCTTGCAACTGTAATTACCTACTTTACAGCCTGGCTTCCAGTATGCTCACCTAGGTGGCACTGGTAGAATCCAGAAAAGGCAGAAGATACTAAGCTCCTAATAACGGGGGGAGGGCAAGTCACATGCTCCCCCATACCTAAAAGTGCTAGGTATTCACAAGAGCTGCCAGGGAGCACAAGCATATAGGGGGCAGTAAATTTCTTGTGCAGAGACTCAGACATATTAGGGGAGATTTACTAAAACTGGTGCACACAGAAACTGGTGAAGCTCTGCATAGTAACCAATCATCTTCTAGGTTTTATTGTAAAAACATAATTAAACAAGCTGAAGTTAGAAGCTGACTGGTTACTATGCACAGCTGCACCTGAGTACTCCAGTTTTAGTAAATTCCCCCTATTGCCCTGCAACACTAATAATGTATATAAATTAAAAGCACATAAATACAGTTAATACAAATATCAATATTAAACAGTTATTCTTGCACTTGGAATACATTAACTTGTACACTTGGCTTCAGGAATTAAGACTTTTTTTAAAGGTTCACTTATCTCAACCCTTAAATCATAATGGAAAGAGCTGAATTACTGGATAATAGCAGATGATAATGCAACCTCGATCACAATAGCCATGTTTGCTACCAAGGGCAGACTGGGGTTTGCATAACTCTCCAATACTCTAAAGATAACTATTTTTTAAATTATAACCACTTATCAACAATATAATTGTCTTTTTTTGACTAGCTAAATTTGCACCAAATAAACATGGGGTTAAATATCAGTGTCTTTTTTATTTTCTGTCTAGAACACACTGACTTTAAATGTTTCTGGCACATATTCATTAACTAATGGTAATAGAAATCCTGTAATGTTTAAGAAAATCTATATTTCAACACAACTGAGTCCTTTTTACATTTTACAATGAACAGAGGGAACAGATTTAGCAGTTTTTGTGGTTTAAAGCTTGGAGAGGAAATTGAAGGGGAAGGCTTGTCTCCCCTTATAAAGTAGGGAGAGGTCATGCTCATAAGTGGGGAGATTGGAAGTACTTAACTTTTAGCTACTACAGAAGCTGGTTGAGGTCTTCCATAAGAGCCTTTGAAGGTTTATATTACAGAGAGAGGTTAATTTTGAGGCTGCAACATTTCTTCTCTTTCTTTCCAGGTTCATCCACAAGAAAAGATTTTCAACGTCAATTGATCTTTTTAGCCAACTATTTTCTTCCATTTTCTTACATTTTGTATGTTTTTTTAAGTGTGCAGAAAAAGTCAGTTTTAAACTTTAGAAATCATATTTAACAAACTTTTCAAAAGGAAAAACACTATATTTTAAAATCTTTAAAAAATACTTAAAAAGAATTGTTTTCTGAAGGTTAACAAAAAAAATGAATTCAAAAAGCAATACTGTATAATTTCTTAATCTCCGGAAGATTTTACCCTTTTCCTGACCAGGCCATTTTTTGTTATTCAGCACTGTGCTTACTTTAATTGTGCAGTCATGCAACGCTGTTCCCAAATTAAATTTATATCATTTTTTTTCCACAAAAATAGATTTTCATTTTTGTGGTATTTGATCACCACTGGATTTTTTTTTTATTTTTAATACTGTATATAAACGAAAAAGGACCAAAAAATGTAGAAAATTAGCCTATATTTTTTACTTTCTAATTTATATTATATCCAATAAAAAATATAAAAAAGCCTAATTTCTTCAAAAATTTGTCTGATTCCTGCTGGAAGGAGGGAGGGAGGGGAAGGGAATGAAGAAATGAGGGAAGGGAATGAAGGAAGGATGGAAGGGAATGAAAGGCAAGGGAAGGAAGGAAGGAAGGAAGGAAGGAAGGAAGGAAGGAAGGAAGGAAGGAAGGAAGGAAGAAAGGGAAGAGAATGAAGGAAGGGCCTATGGACTGGGTAGGGTTGCCACCTCATCCCTTTAAACAGGAACACATATTAATTACCCAGGTTCTGTGGCTGATTAAGTTGGCATTTAAACTCACTTAGTGCCTTATCTGCATTAAAATAGCCTCAGAACCTGTGCAAATAATATGTGTTCGGGTTTAAAGGGATGAGGTGGCAACCCTAGAACTGGGGGGAAACTCTGATAGGAGCTGACCTGACTCTTGGAACTGAGACCTCTGTCTCTTGGCTTCCAGCTGGATCCTTTGACCCCTTGATGAGACCTTCCATCTCCCCCACTGGGAGCATTCTCTAACTGGAAGTGCTGAGCTATTCTCAGACCCCAGTATATAACAACACCTTACAGCTGTGTACTCCAGATTGCAGGTGTCTAGCAAAACCCGGACACAGGATTGAATGTTTGGATCCAGATCTGCAGAAACCAGTGTAAGCCTGCACACATCTGTGCCATTAGTCACTGGTAACATCGCTGCAACTTAAAACGCATGATTTATGTTCAATTTCTGAAGACTTTATTGCTACTTGTGAAGATTCAACGATTTCTTGCAGTTTCTTGCAATTTGCAGTACGATTTCCATTGTATTCTATGTATGCAAAATCGCAACAAAACTGCAGAAGAAAGTAATGCAAGAACTACTTTAAAAATTACGCTGCAGCAAATCGCACTTTAAGACACTGACATTCACATTCATTAGATGTGATTTCAGGTGTGATTTCAATTTGCAAATCGCACCTGAAATCATACCAGCACACAAAAGGGTGGAAGTAACGCTTGTTGCACCTCACAGAGGGGATAGCTGAGATGCAAACGGCCAAAAACAACAACAGAAAAATGTGTCAACAAAAAATAATAATGGAGTGGGTGAAGAAAGGTCACCCAACATATGCGGCACAGGCAAACCCAGGGGGAGTATATATAATAATATATAATATTATTATATAGGAGTTATACAGTTTACGCAGCACTTCACAATATAAGGGAGACAGTACAATTACAATACATTTCAGTACAGAAGGAATATGAAGGCCCTGCTCACGAAGCTTACAATCTAAAGGAAGGAGGAGGTGATACAAAAGGTGATAGAGTGGAGGGTGATCTGTTGGAGGTGATTCAAGTAAAGTTCTTAGGTGAAGGTGGGGTAGGCTTCCCTGAATAAGTGAGTTTTCAAAGATCGCCTAAAGGCAGACAGGGTGGGGGCTGACTGGACATACTGTGGTAGGGAGTTCCAGAGGATGGGAGAGGCTCTGGAGAAGTCCTGGAGGCGAGCGTGGGAGGAGGTGATGAGGGAGCTAGAGAGGAAGATATCTTGGGAGGAGCGGAGTGGGCGATTTGGGCAGTATCTGTGGATGAGGTTGGTGATGTAGCTAGGGGCAGTGTTGTGGATGGCTTTGTAAGCTGTGGTTAGTATTTTGAATTTTATACGTTGGGTTAGTGGAAGCCAGTGAAGGGATTGGCAGAGAGGGGCAGCAGTCGCTGATCGGTTGGTAAGGTATATGTCTAGCAGCAGCATTCATTATAGAGTGAAGGGGGGATAGCCTTTGTAATGGTAGACCAGTGAAGAGGGAGTTGCAGTAATCAAGGCGGGATAAAACCAAGGCATGGGTAAGTTGTTTTGTGGTGTCATTGGTCAGGAAGGGGCAGATTTTGGAAATGTTCCAGAGGTTGAGGCAGCAGGATTTAGCCAGTGATTGGATGTGGGGCCCAAAGGAGAGGTCAGAGTCTAGGATTACGGCTAGCACCCTGGCATGAGGGGAAGGACCAATGGTTGTGCTGTTGATCTTAATGGTAAAGTCGTGAGTGGGGGATCGGGGAGGAGGAAATATTACAAGCTCAGTTTTGGAAAGATTGAGTTTAAGGTAGTAGTGTGACATCCATGCTGATATGTCGCTTAGTAGATTTGTGATACGTGAGGAGATTGAGGGGGTGAGCTGGGGAGTGGAGAGATAGATCTGGGTGTCATCATCATAGAGTTGGTATTGGAAGCCATGGGAGGTTATCAGTTGGCCCAGGGAGGAAATGTAGAGAGAGAAGGGGAGGCTCAAGGACAGAACCTTGGGGTATAAAATATATTAAGGCAGGCCATAGACGGGCCGTTTATAGGCCGAATTTTCTGTCGATAAACGAAATATCGGTTGGCGCAGATGCTGCCACCCATGTCCACGAAAAACAGCCGTTTTTCACGGATTTTCCAGCATCACCAATAAAACTAAACGAGAAGATCTGCGAAAAATGGCCGACGGGCTGGATGAAAATTCAGCCGATAAACGACCTGTCTATGGCCTGCATAAAATTACAAGCTGCTAAAACAGCTTTTGTGTGTAAAATAGCTTTTGTGTGTTTTAACAGCTTGTAATTGTAATTTATTTTTTACACCATGTTTCACTGTGGAGCACGAAGATTTGAGGTGGTTTTTGACTTTGATTCATATGCTTGTCATACAATACACTATATGACATGTGTGTATGGGCACAAAGTATTCACAAAGGCTTCCTTCACAGTGCTGAAGGCAGTAAGAAGTACAAGAGAAAGCTGGGTCTTTCACATCTCTATGTACTGTATATTTTCTTAGCATCATTCAGTGGGTTAAAGCAGACCCCGTCCCATGCCCAGGGAAATTATTCCCCATATGCCTAAAACCTTTGATGCTCACTTATCCAGGATAACTGAATACTTACAGGCCCAGTTAATCCTGCATTGTGCTTTTCTCCATCACTACTCTTTCGCTGTATATCCTGTTCTGTGCTGTCATCTTTGTTTCCTTTATAGTCGGGAGCCAGCGGTCTCTTCCTGGTTCTTGCAGCCAGCCCCTTAATGATGAGGCACCAGATCTAGCTTATGGAAAGACAGAGATCTGGTACTATGGTGTTCACCAGGGGCGGA
Organism: Staurois parvus; assembly: GCF_062004578.1. NCBI lineage: Eukaryota > Metazoa > Chordata > Amphibia > Anura > Ranidae > Staurois > Staurois parvus. Next base: position 18,522,777 of record NW_028318157.1, read on the forward strand.
CTGACCATTTTGAAACTTGGACACTGCCCGAGGGCCCGGGGTCAGTAGGGGGCCCCATGAGATGCCCCTGGTACCTTTTTCATAGGCTTTTTTGAGTTTGGGCAAGGACACAGGGGCTCCGTGATCCCCTATTGCCTGGGGGCCCCATGAGTTGTCAGTCCGCCCCTGGTGTTCACATCACGTTAGTGTCAGGAGAGTTTGTAAGAGTTTGGCACCTATGACCCTGAAGCCTTCTGGCCACCTTGACAGGGTGGGGGGCTCGGGAAAGAGAAGGGCCACATTGCTCTTGTCTATGTGAAGAACAAGGATAGAAAATCATGAGGCATATAAAAAGATATTTAAAAAAGAGCAAAAATAGTAAGTGATTACGTAGGAGAGATGACAGAGGAAGTTCTAAATTTAGTGAAAGGGCAGCTTTATTTTGAATTGCGGCAGAGCTTATTTAGAACAGAAGGTATTAACATCTCACCTTATTAAAAAAAAAAGGGAAAAGAGTTTATTCTTCATTTAGGGAAAACAAGCTTTGATGCACTTTACAGTTATTTAAAGGGCTTTTTTGTTCCAAAGAAATAAATGTAGGCAGCACAGTGGCTAAATGGTTAGCACTTCCGCCTGGCAGTACTAGGGTCATTGGTTCAAATCCCAGCCACAGCACCTTCTGCCTGGAGTTTGCATGTTCTCCCTGTGCCTGCATGGGTTTCCTCCGGGTACTACAGTTTCCTCCCCCACTCCAAAGACATGCTGGTAGCTGAATTGGCTCCTGTCTAAATTAGCCCTAGTATCTGTATGTATGAATGTGAGTTAGGGACCTTAGATTGTATGCCCCTTGAGGGTTAGGGACTGATGTGAATGTACAAAATATATATGTAAAGCGCTGCGTAAATTGACAGTGCTATATAAGTACCTGTATATAGGGGTTAGACAAAAAAATGGAAACACTACATAATTTGCAGGTGTGAAAGTGACAACATGTTTCATGTTGAAAGTGGAAGTGATGCAAAATTCTTTTGCTTCTGCTGTGTGATGAGACACCTAGCTAACAGATGGGAAACCTCACTTTTGTCATTTACTGTGCGTTGCTAGTGATACAGAGTCATGTCAGAGCTTTCAAAGAGAGTACACTGTTGGTGCTTGCTTAGCTGGTGCCTCTGTGAATGAAGTTGCCATTTTGTTTTCTGTGTCATGAGGTACAGTATTAATGGTTATGACGCATATACAGTTTCCGGGAAAATGTCATCTGATAAGTATAAGCGTGGTTGACATGGTGAACTGAGTAAAAGAAACAAAAGGACATTGTGCAGGATTGTGACCCAGAATAAAAAACAACTGCCGCAAAAGTGACTGCAGAGCTCAATCTCAGTCCTGGGCTTTGAGGAAGAAGGTCTATCCTTCAAAATGCATCAGACATTTGAGATCCCCAGGTCCTCCTGGGCTTTGGAGGGTGCTGAGTTGCATGGACTTTTTAGCTATGGAAGAGTAGCTGGATAAGCTGTTCCTTATCTGATGTGTGTGAGTATATTTTATGTGGTTTTATTATAAATGCTGCAGGATAGTGCACTAGGCTGATGCACCCTCACTTTGTTGTGTCTTGATGTCTGGGATTCTTCTTGTTGTATTTTTAAGGAGCATGGGGCCGACTTCAGTTGAGCCTGTTCTCTGTTTCTGCCTTGTTACATATATGTCACAGTTGAGAAACTCACATTTATCAGAGGTGCTTGACAGGGCATTGTGGCTTAAGCTGGTCAGAGATGGACTAAATCTCAGCCAGGTCAGCAGGGACTGGTCAAGATTCAATCCATCTATGGGCAGGCTAGTTATACTGAAGGTAATCAATGGATCAATTTCAGTACAGCCAGCCTGTTTGATTTTTTGCCTGTGATTACTGTCGGCAGCTGTAGTCGCCAGCAATAATCATTGTGTTCTGTCAGCATGGAAGGCTCCCCACCGGCAGAACAACATAGCACCGCGGGAGGGATTCCCCCTTCAACAATGACTGTGTTGCAGGAAAAAAATCATATCATCTGTGGTTTACCTTGCACCAGGGGCAGACTAACAACTCATGGGGCCCTCGGGCAATAGGGGATCATGGGGCCCCTGTGTCCTTGCCCAAACTCAAAAAAGCCTATGAAAAAGGTACCAGGGGCATCTCCTGGAGCCCCCTACTGACCCCGGGCCCTCGGGCAGTGCCCGAGTTTCCAAATGGTCAGTCCGCCCCTACCTTGCACATGTATTCATGTTAAACAAGTGTTTATTAGATTTTTTTTTTTTTTTATGGCTAGCTTGAAAGTGTGCTGGGACCCCTGTATGTCAACAAAATACTGCCAAGAAGATGAAAACAATATGAATTTAGACAATACCGAAAGAAAATAAATGATCGTTACTTGTTTAAGCCAAATTGTATGATAATTGTTATGAATATGCCCTTCCTATACTATGAATAATGCAGAAACACAAAAATACTGAGATATCCCATATGGAAGAAAAATATACTTGAAATATACTTTAAAAATACTCTTCCCAAATATATTGCCATAAATGCTACAATTTTGGCCATATTCAATATATTTCATAATATATATACACATATATATATATATACACATACACATATAAATATACATACACATATAAATACACATATACATATATATATACACATACACATATATATATACACATATACATATATATATACACATATACATTGCATGTTGAAATGCGTTTTTATTACAAAATACATGAAAAGTATTTTTAAAAATAAATTTCAAATATACTGTATGTCTTTAAAAATACAAGTCTACATTTTTGGAATGCATTTACAAATATATGTCAAAATATATGTAAAAAAGAACTTGTTTATATGTTAAAAAAAATCTGAAGAATATATTTTTAAAAATGTTTATAAAAATATATTTTTTTAAAATATATTCTTCAGAATTTTTTTAACATATAAAAAAGTCATTTTAACATATAGTTTTACATATATTTGTAAATGCCTTCCAAAAATGTAGATTTGTAATTTTAAAGACATACAGTATAATTGAAATGTATTTTTAAAATTACTTTTCATATATTTTTGTAATAAAAACGCATTTCAACATGCAGTATATATATATAGCCAAAATTGTAGCATTTCAAATGTATGGCAATATATTTGGGAAGAATATTTTTTAAATATATTTCAAATGTATTTTTCTTCCATAAGGGATGAGACACTCAATTGTTGTGCCGGCATCTGAGATTAAATTATAAGTAGTTAATACCTGTGTCATCATCATGTGCTGGCCATCCTCAACCCCTACTTCACTGCAGAGAACATAAGCAAACAATACCTGAGGGAAGGAACTATTGACCCCAGCAGGTAACACAGGGATATGGCACACCCAGAAGCAACAAATGCTGAAAACATGCTTTAGCATCTTAAGACAGCAGAGTTTTAACTCACCACCAATCAGAGGTAAGTATTCACAGTCTTTTATAGCAGGGAGCAATTAAGATTATGTTGGTAAAGTGTGAGCGAGTCATTTTAATTTTATTATGTGCGGCATTCCTACATACTACACCAGACCAAATGTTTGTGGCCTCCCAGCCATCACACATATGTATAAATATACTATATATGCCAACTTTGAATACTGTCCAACTTCCAATGATAAATCTGTCAGTCCTATCCTTAAGTCAAAATAAAGTTGTCACTTGCAAAGTAAATGGGACATTAATGGAAGGAATACACAGCAGGCAAGCAGACAAGACTGAGTTTTTTTTTCTTTTTTTAAATGCACATCATGAAGCTGACTTCAGTTTGTTTATACTGGGCTCATGGGAATGACAAAGCAGAAGTTTTGCATAATCTGTTTATTTTCCAGCTGCTTAGAGTAGCAATACACAGAGATAAAGTGGCTCCTTTTACACTCCTCTTTTGCTGTTGCACTTCACACCTAGGTGCTGATACTTGCATGGCATTCCAATAAAAGGTCACCAAGTATACAATTGCCAGCAAAACAGATTAGTACTCCAGGCCATCAAGCATAAATGTTGGCATTCCCATGCTAACAGGATGTCTGCAGAATGCAATCTGCAATTGCAACACAGCCGATTTCTCAGTTATGCTCCTGATTAATCTTGATTTTTGTAATACAATAATCAGGAACTTGCAATAACAAAGGCAACTTTATGACCTAAATTCAAAGTAACGAATCAGTTGCTAAAGTTAAAAAGCCCAAGATCAGATATGAAACAGAAGTTTATTTTTGATTACAGTATAATTGAGAAACCACCACAACAGCAAAAGTAATAAGTAATAATAATGCATTAGAATATAAAGCCAAATATTAATCTTTGCTGTACCTTGACAAGGACGTTTGGATAGCAGTAAAAGCAGATTGCCCAAGTAACCCCATGATGTTGGTTTTTTAAAAAAAACATTGATCATGTTGGTTGGGAAATTTTTCCCAGCTTCACCTTGCTCATTAAGCAGAGATAGCAGAGGTACAATGGCCTATTCTTTTAGTAAATGAAACCTCACCTTCATAATGGGCAACAGATTGGCTAATATTTGAAACATTTGTTCTCAACAAATTAGCCTGATCTACCCCCAACAAATTAGCCTGATCTACCCAAACCTTGATTCAAGAGAACAGATTTGCTTACCTCTGTTCTCAAACAAGACTTCACAGCTATTTAATGGAAAACCAAAGAATGTTGATTCAGATGCTGAAATAGTGTCAGACAATGCAAATTACATTCTAAAACCTGTGTGTTTGCATTGACTTGGTGTTAAACATCACTGCAAGGTGAGGATTTGTCCAAAATGGGTAGTGAGGATAAGCTTTGTTCACTATCCCTCATCACTAAAATAATTTACCTGGTAAAAGAGATGTGGCCCCAAAATGAAACCAATGAGTCATCAGCAGAGGCAACCAATAGATCAAAACGTACTTCCATCAACCTTGGTACCCCTGCATCTGTCCCATTAATCCCCAGACATAAAGTCATTTTAAATGAGTCTTACCTAATATCTAAAGGTCACTTGGGATCTTGATACACATGTATATGTTCATTGCATTTCTGCCCCTGTTTGTGGCATTCTTTCACCAAAATGGTTAGTGAACCGTGTGTTAAGTCTGACCAGTATAGCTTATTTTTCCCTTTTTATCTCCCTTCTGTACTCCCTATGATGCTTCCAAATAGATTTTTTTCAGGAAAGTTGGTATTTATTGATCATAAAAACAGGGTAAAACACCAGCAATGTGGTTCATGGCTCTTTAGTGGCCTTTTTGTAAAAAAGGTGTACAGTACACTTTAATAGGTGGGATCTGTGTACATTCCTCAGCCTACAGTAGTCTGTATTGATAATCACTTACTTGTGTCTGTGGATGATTTCCAAAATATATCTTCTTGCCTGAATAGCTGAGTTGTTTAACTGACAACTAAGCAAAAATCACATACACCATTACAATAGTTTCTGATCAATACCATCTGAATGTGTCCAAATCATAGATAATGAAATAAACAGTGTAAAAAAATAGTTTAACTACTTGCCTACTGGGCCAATTCTGGTATTTCTGTCATATGTACACATCTGCATTTTTTTGCTAGAAAATTACTTCGAACCCCCAAACATTATATTTTTAAGCAGAGGTCCTAGAGAATAAAATGGTGGATATTGCATTTTTTTTTATTTGACACAGTATTTGAGGTTTTTCAAATGAATTAAAAAAAAATACATTTTAATGAATTTTAGTGAACACAAACACAGTGCAATACCCATTTTTTTGTAAAATATAAAAGATGAAGTTATGCCAAGTAAATACATACCAAACATGGCATGCTTTAAAACTGAACATGCCCGTGAAATGGCAACAAACATCTTTACATTACATTATCCATAAGCAACACTTTAAAAGCCTTTACAGGTTACCATTTTAGAGTTACACAGGAGATCTGGCCCTATTATTGCTCTTGATTTGATGTTCATGGTAATGCTTCATATGTGTGGTGTGAACACTGTTTACATGTACATGAGGGACTGACATGTGCGTTTGCATGTGGGGGTGCTTCCCCATGATCTCGGGTGGACTGCTCCTCGACATCCTCACATCCAGTGCAGGGCTATGGACCATGCTCTGGTCTTGATGATGTCAGACTCTAGACTAGTAGAGCGTGGAGGTGCAGATGCTGTGGGCACTGGTTTAGCTGCAGAGAAGAGCAGAGGACCAGGTAAGTAAATCCCCCTTAGAATAAAAGAGAAAAATTCCCAACTGAGCTTACCAACCAGCTTGCAAACAAACCGAATTTGGCTGTCTAACAGTATGCGTTAAAAACAGGGGCTTAGCACACATTTGCCATCCCATGAGTAAGCTGCAGAGCCTCTTCACAGCACCCCAATATTCTGTAGTTCCTAACTCTACACATTTTGAGAGCCCTCATAGTAGATGTGCACGTATTTAATGGATAGACTGATTGCAGGCGAACCTGAGGGAGCCCATACCTCCTTAAAGGTACAGGAGCGCACTGGACACCCAGAATGTAGCACAATGGCAGCGAAAGTGTGCAGTGCGCCCCCTCACCAACAAGTCAGGTTCACCTGCTAGATACACATGTGTGTTTGAGCTTTAGGGTGCATGCCCTAAGGCAACAGGCGCACACATATGCTAGCTACTAGTGCTACTCCTCTCTTTCTCAATTTAAGCTCTACTGTATGGGGTGACTACAAGAGACTGATACCAAGCATATTTAGGTACTTACACTAGATGCTTTTTAAAAATACAATTTTTTTTAACAAATACATAAACATGGAGTGCACTGCTTCCAAGCTCTAGATCAGGATTGATAAAGGGTCCTGTGTGACCCCCAAATGTTGCACTTTACTGCTGTGATGAAATCACCTGAATAAATGGATATTATTTCAAAGCTCTGCTGTATGCTGGCAATAGTTACTTTGGCTCCTGAAAGACTGGTGATAAATGCTAACAGAGGCTCATCTTCTGCCCTACAAACTGCACAAATCCACTTGTAAAAAATCAGCTTTACTCCGAGAAGGTCCCAGGCAGGGACTTCGTGCCTATGTGGTCTGAATGAAGAAAATTACCAGCATTTGAATTTTCACAGAGTGCAGACATTTTTCCCTTATTTTGTGTTTTTGTTTTTTTTTTAGCTGTCTGGAATTGAGCTATAATTTGTTTGAACAGCAGTTGTCTACTTTGTTGATATCAGTGGAGCAAGAGTTTTCAAACTCTACATGCACGCATGTACATTTACATCCTTTGCCAACAATAACATACGTAGCACATATTTATTTATTTCAGGTACTTATATAGCGGCATCAAGTTACACAGTGCTTTACATATATATTGTACATTCACATCAGTCCCTAACCCTCAAGGGGCATACAATCTAAGGTCCCTAACTTACATTCACACACTAGGGACAATTTAGACCAGATCCAATTCACCTACCAGCATGTCTTTGGAGTGTAGGAGGAAACTGGAGTACCCAGAGGAAACCCATGCAGGCACAGAGAGAACATGCAAACTCCAGGCAGGTGGTGCCATGGTTGGGATTTGAACCAGTGACCCTAGTACTACCAGGTGGAATTGCTAACCATTTAGCCACTGTGCTGCCCAGTCAGTTATCAAAGAAATGACTGTCAGTAAAGCATGGTGAACATACTGTATCTCTGGTGGCATACTGTACACATACTGTGTGTCTTACAGATTTGTAAGACTTTTTTATGTTGGCTGTGAGATACATTATTTAGGAGCATATTAATACCATATTAATGACCATGTATTAATGGACAGTGATACCTTAAATCTTAAAGTGGTATTAAACCTAAAAGCAAACATTTATTATATTGCAGCTTACCATTTCTTACATGTGACGGTTGTGTTAGTTTTCTTATTTAGGCTCCAGCAGAATGTATCCGTTACAGAGAGGAGACAAACCATTTAACACTAGCAGGGGTGCTACAATGATCAGCGTTTATTTATTTATGTAAAACCTTTTTTCCAAAAGAAAAAAACTTTTTGCTGTAACTGTTTATAAACTATTAGCTGGAGTTTGGCTTCAATTTGTTAGTGTGTTTAAATCTACCAGTCCATCTAACATTACCCCCCCCAAAACTAACAATGCTGTCCAAAGTTCCCCCTGTGCTTATTCATTCAGTGGGAGCACTCTAAAATACGAAGTGTGCTACTGGCCATATCACCAGGTGAAAACAGAAAAAAAGTTAGAAAAGATAACCGATGCACCACATTTAATGGTTAGTAAGAACAATAAATTACATATTTTGGTTTTAGGTTTAATAACGGCTTAATACCAGCCTTTATTTAATTTTTTTCACAATTATACAGGCTCCTCTGGTGTACTATTTGTTTTTACTCTGATTTCACTGCATCCTGTGAGTTTGTGTTTTAGAAGTTGCAGGTCATCTCATTTCTTGGCTGAAGGGTATCTAGCATCATCTCATGCTTTCATCACCAGCCTTTAGCCTTGTACACATGGGCCGAAAATCATCCGAAATCGGCCAGTTCAGCAGGAACCAGCTGACTTTCGGCCCTGGTATACAGCAATCTGTTCTCATGATCGGCTTCTATTGAATGGTCAAGCTGGAAAACCAGCATTTGACCAGCATTTGATCAGCACTGGCAGGCAATGTCTGCGAGTGCTGATCAGTGTGTTCTGACAGTGGTGACTCCCCCTATCAGAATACAATAACACTGTGGGGAGATTGCTGCACCAACATTGCTTTTTTTTTGTTCAGTCAGCTGGGTGGACTGAAAAAACTGAGTGTGTGCACCCAGCTTCACTGTCCCTGACCCTCCTCTTTTGTTTTCAGCTCTTTTAGCCTTGGTTCACACTGAAGCTATTTTGTAGGCATTCCAGAATGCATGGGATTGCATGATGTTGAAAATTACATGATTTTCTATGGGG